>NW_024533083.1:0-93534 GCF_016097555.1 Gigantopelta aegis
TTGCCATTTCCAATAGAATCATTCTTTAAGGATAAATACCAATGGACCGATGGCTGCATATATTAATTTCCCACTCTTCCTTATATATTGTACACTAGAATTCCTGCGTTTCATTACAACACCACAACATTTGAAGACTGCTTAGCAACCATTTATTATGTAGTATTGTTAAATTATTAATGGTACAGATCTCCTTACAATAATGTCCATTTTCTATAACACAAAAACAGCGTACATCCTATGCGATGCAGATATATACATAAATCACCTCATTGGATTTTAGAGTTACAAAAAAAATGTTAATAAATTAGATTGTAAGATTAATAAAGTCATAAACTACAACATCCCATGATTTTGTAGTGTTATATGAAAAGGTACTTGACTATGTAAGTGCGTGATCCCTCAATTTAAAATAGTGTTGCAGGTGGATGGATTTTTATTATTCCTTAAAAACCAATTCTAAATATTTTATAGTGGTGAGATGCTTCATAAAGAGAAGTCTTTATATTGAAACATGCATCATTATTTTTTTGGCAGATGTTAGATACATATTATTTTTATAATGGACACGTATGTTTACTCTATTTCTATTATATAAATCAAATATACTTCATTCTCCAGATAATAGTCCTCTATACATTGACATAAACTTGTCCTGTTTATCTGAATTTGTATCTATAGATAAGCACCTGAATATTGGTATCAATTTGAACTCTTCAAACAAGAAAAATGTTTTGTTTGTCTATTCTGACAATAACCATATATAGTAGTCATGTACCAATTAAAGTATAATAGGTGAAATATTCCTTTAGATTCAGTCTGGATGAGAAGTAACTTCATCATAATCTTAGTTTTATCCCATTTGGTTAGAGCTCACGTAATTGTGTAGTGTACCAGATATGCTTCAATGGAAGTTAAATGGCACTACTTTAGTACTTACTATTCTCTAGAAATATAACTTCAAAACAGCTGTTCATTATCCCCCCCCCCCCCCCCCCCCCCCCCCCCCCCCCCCCCCCCCCCCAGGTGAATTAATTGTGTTATATTATATACAGGTTTAATTTGAAAATATTTGTAGTATTATTTTAATAAATTATTTCATGCCTAATGTCATGCTTATATAAATGTTAGGATGTTATTAGGAAAAAATTAAGTTTGCTCAGATTATGTTAGGTAGTAAAGAGTATATGTATAGTTCCAGAATATTATGATACAGTGTAAACATATTCTGGCTAAACATATATAACAGTAAAATATCATTACATTTTATAGTATATCAATATATACATTGTAAATAAACTTAATACTGACGTACTCTCGTTCTGTGATATGTCGTGATAGCTTTGAAATCTGCTTTCACTATTCCTCTCACACATAGAAAAGAGGAGGATAGTGTATGTTGCATGATTATTACAGAAATGATGAGGCAATCTGTTAGTATCCATCTCATGGATACCGATGACTAGATAATTAAAAAATTATTAATATACTATTAGCACATCATTATCAAATTGAGATTACTAGCACCTTGAGATGGATTCTCAATATTTGTAATGCATGGCCATTAATGAAATACTCGAGTAGGTATCAATCCAACATTATGTGTGTATCCATTGAATATACACCAGTGTCAATCAGTAATTATAGCTATAACCTGTAACTAGGTGTTTAGTGACGAAACTCTTTGGTTCCAAGGTTAGGCTAAGTAGCTACTGTGCACTACTACATTTATTAAACTTCAATTCACACATGAGAGTACTGATTATTGCTATATGAAAAGAAATTTACTTGATTATTGATTACATATACAAGCCATATATCATATATATATATATATATATATATCTATGTGTGTGTGTGTGTGTGTGTGGTGTGTGTGTGTGTGTGTGTGTGTGTGTGTGTGTGTGTGTGTGTGTGTGTCTGTATTCCCATGGTTGACATAGCGGAAAGGTTGACTAAGAAATATCCTAGGAGTTTTATTGTTGATCAGGATGGAACATGTCGTGTATAGAATTGCGGTGAAAGCTGGGATTCTGAGCAAAAAGTATTCCAGGGATCATTTTGATCTCTGTCCGCAGCGATCTTGAATGATTCTGATGTCAACAGAGAATCTACAATCACACTCCGTCAAGCTCTCAAGTCTACAGCTTCTGGCGGACAAGGGTTCTTCCGTTGCGACTGCAGCAAAGGAAAAGAAACAGTGTCAGACAAACGGTGCAAGTGTTATAAAGCAAAGAGACTTTGTAACAGCAGTTCACAGCAGTCTCAGTTTGTTATCAATAAGAATTGAGAATTGTGTTACAGATATTAAAACTAATCATAGCATTTTCAGATTGCCTATTTTATCTTGTAATCATTTATGAATAAAGTTCCTTACAACACTAGTACTTAAACAATGCTGACTTTTCTACCAATATATCACATTCAGTGATTTTGCGAAATAACAAGAGCCTCATTTCAGTGATTTCACGAAATCACTAGAGGTTTTTAGGAATTTATGAAGTCCCTAAGTGAAAAGTGATTTCACAAACTCCCTGAAAGTTTCAGGGAATTTCACAAAATCCCTATTTAGACAATCCGTACTGTAACATATATATATATGACCTCAGAAATATTAGCTATATGGGCTATACATAATTAGATTCAACTATTAAATGATAATTAATATACGCATATAGTAAGTCTATACCACATTATATAATACGGTAACGTTAGCTGTCACTGTGGACATAGAGTAGACTGCCATTCACACAAAAGCAACAAAAAAGAAACTGACTCATAGTGGAATCTTTGTTTCTTATCAATAAAGAGTTTTGATGGTAGAGATTTGGCCCTATAATTCTGGATATTCATAATACTGTTTGTTTGACACTATTGTAGACTACATTAGGTACAGATACTATATATACTGTACTATTGTTTTTAAATTTGAATATGATATGTATATACAAAGCTGCCAAATTTGCTACTGAGAAGGAAATTAAAACAGTTTTTATACGGAAAGACGCGTTTATGAGCAGTCTCCCTAGGATGTCCTCTATGGTAAAATTCTCCTTTCTCTTAAGTATTCTAGAACCAGAGGTTCGCTTTATTGTTGGGTTGTTACTCGGTAAATAATTTGATATGTTATACATTAAGTTTATACGTAGAAAAATTTAGCTTATCCCACTTGCGTTCATCTAACCGCTCATTTGTGTCAGTCCAATCACATGGATTCCGTGTTGTTGGGAGTTTATATTATAAAATGTGTTGTATTACTACACTACATTTTAGAACATTTTTCTTCTCTGTTAGGTGTATTGGATTGCTGTACTTTGTATTTGGTAAGTTCATCACCTTGTTTTTTAATTTCACACTTATCTATACATGCATGAATTGTGATCATCAAGGACCTTCTATATGGCATTAGCAGTAGACATTGTCACTGTTTATATCTTCTCTTTCTTTTGGGTGGTACAAAGTGTGTCTCTATTTTTACACATGGATCATGGACGGATGGTATGAATTTTTTATATACCAAGAGTTATATAATATATATATTACATATGCTGTAATAGAATCATGTGATAATAGGATATTCGTTTGTTTCTGATATCCATTCACTAAATTGGACTCTACCCATAGTGTCTTATGGTACTAAAATTATAGAGTATATAAGGTTATTTTTGCCACTCTAACTTCTTCATTTTGAGACGATTTTCATTTAGGATTGCGTATAATTTATATGATGGTAATAAAGAGAAGTAAGACTGATATAGATCACAACTAATAATACCATTATCTCCATCCTCTCTTAGGTATGAAGATAGGGAAATTGTTATCTCTGTACTTCCTCCATTAATTGAAGTAAGACTTGCTTTTTTTGAATATTGTTATATCATTTTAGTTGTATAGATACTAGGTTTCTGTGTTTCTTTGGGTCAGTCTTTGTTGGACCACAGGTATATTCATTTGACAATAATTCAATAGTTTAATTTTCTACAGATTAATTTTAAACGATATCAACAATTTTGTTTCAAGTCTTTGTATATGACACGAAAGTTGTTAGTAGGTGAAACTGCAATAAATAAATTTGTGTTTATACTAAATTATCCAATTATTACTATACCAGTAATGTCAAGTCTCCTCTGGCACTAATCTTAACTTCAATAAGCTATCTATTTAATAGATATTATCCACTGAAGTTGATTTTCAAGTGAAGATTACAGAGTAAGAGTGGTGAATTTAATTAACAGATCTATAATTTGAATGTGTTTTTTAGGAAAGCCATTGATCACTAAACTTGTTATATGATAGCAATGGGTAAAACAACACAATGGGGACGATACATTGGAGTATGGCTAATTGCGTAAGACAATCTGGTGTAGTACTTAAATTATTCTTGGACTTTTATAGGAGGAACCTGTATTATAACAGGGATATCTTATAATTGTTATTAGATCTGATGGTTCCCACTGATTGGACAGCTGTCCAAAATGTAAAGTTTTGTTTTGCTTGAACAAAGTATAAGTTTTTCAGTCAGTTGTAACCTTGCAAATAATTTATTAAACTGTTTAAATCAATAGGGACTCAATCACTCTTGGAATATACAAACTAATAAATGGGTGGCTATGTAAGTGATGTTATTATAATTTTATGCTCATGTCATTGTACAGTTATGTCTATAAACGTCTTAAGTGGATTGGTAATCAAGAATTGTCCTCACTTTATTGTATTGCTGTTTTTGACTTTACGGCATGGCAACTTGGTCTGGCTATTTTTATCTATTATTCATTCAGTTCATTACTTCTGTAGCAGAGAGACAAGTAATAGGCTTATTTGTATGCTGTAATATTACATTTGCATTTAGTTTCGTATCCATTACTAAGAGTGGGTTAACATAAAAGACCTCCCTTGGCCTATTTTTATACCCGTCTGACATGTGTTTGTATTATTAAAGAATATAATATTAATGTATGGAACTATATGCTTTATGTTACTCTCATGGGAAGACTGCAATAAGGGATCTATATTGTCAATTATACTTTGTCTGTTAATGTCTTGTTATTCTAGTTTATAGCTCAGTATACTGGATAGGTCATATGATGCTGATCTTATGGTTTGCACTCAATTTGTTATTGACTTATACTTGTAGTAATAAATAAACCTGTTTTAGCAATAATAATTAAAATAAATAATAATATTTTTATATGTATCATTTAGTAGTCAAGTTTGCATTTTAGAAATATCTTACAGCTGGTCAGATGTTAGCACCACCTACACTGAGTTAGTGGCATTAATCTTTTTAAATTACATTATTATAAATAAATGCTATATAATTAGTATATGTAGCATTTGTACATTTTTTGACAAGCAAACCCCGTAGATGTCACCATGACCTTTTAAAATGAGGCTTCTTTTCTCCTCTATCAAATCTATCAGCAATAATATTGGAAGTACTTCCTTTATTCTCTGCCTATTTTAAGCTTATTCTATAATTTTGCATGTGTTGTTCAATTCAAAGTCCTATAATGATAATAAGACAAATATTGAGATCAAATATAACAAGTATTAGTTCTTATTACTAATATGCTATGTGACATAGTAAAAGAAAGTGTTTTTATACACTTCACTCTTGTATATCTGATCATAGGAGAAAACACATCCCTTTAAGAAGTCAATTCCAATACACATATCGGAAATACTATGTGTCATTTTTGGAATTGACGTTTTCTTAAGGGAAAAAAAAATGTCTCAGATTCTCCTCTGATCAGATATATCAAGTAATGTCCACATAGTCAGGTATAACTACCAAACATTCCTTTCTTTTACTTTTTTGCCGGATTTATTTTCATATAATTTGTTCTAGAACTAACGTATGTCGGGTTTTTCAATTCAATTCCATAACAATAATATGACAGATATTGACATCAAAGATAACAAGTCCTACTCTTATTACAAGTATGCTAAGTACACAATACTATGAATCTTCTATCTATACACTTCCAGTGATTTAGCAATGGAAGACACTTATATAAACCCAAAATATCTAAAATTACCACAATAAGATCATTTATTATATTTGCATCTCATATACATATATGTATAAGTGTGTGCCCTACTGGTAAAACTGGTCATTTTTTTGTTGCATAGTTTTGTTATATTACATATGAGATACTGTAATGTTTAATAAACACTACTATGTTCTCATTACTAATATACTAATGACAAGTTATTTTTAGATTAACGATTGTCAAAAGTTATGAAATTCTGTATTAGACAATACCTACCTTAATTTGTATGTATATGTAATGTAATCTATTTCCTTCTTATGTTCACACTGTAGTAACATAGAAGGATAGAGCCATAAGTTTCTTTTATCTTGTCCACTTTCTGTTTACACCATTATTATTACTAATGTCTGGGCAACATTTATTTGTAATTAAAACAGAAGCGTATTCACTAGTTCTTAGTATCTCATTATATACTTATATATTTACAGCAAAAATGACATGAATTGTTAAGCCAACCTTGTAGTCATGTATTGCTCCACTACATACATTGCATTACCACCCAGTCAACATTCTTGAGATACAATAGCTAATTTAGAAAAGATAGACTAATAGAAATGTATAATACAGATTAATCCCTGGAACTTTGACCTATTAGGCAGGTAATAGCATGCCTATTTAGGGAATGTCCTGGCTTTTCCATAAAATGTCTTTGGCCAAAAACGAATATCTCCACCCAAAAATAGATCAGAATATCTAATACTTTCTCCCTATTATAAATCTATATTTCTAAGCTCCCACAGAGAAGTTGGTAAAAATGCTAAATTTGGTTATTTTTCTTTTCTCTGGCTTTTTCTTCTTTTGGGCCACAACAATGACTCAAAGTGAAAAGATTTGCCACCATTTTTCAAGTATTGTAATGTATGGAGTGATATGCTTTATTGTACTCTCATGCAATAAGATACATAATTGTCAATAACTTATGTCTGTTAATATCCTGTTATTTTAGTTTATGAGCTCAGTTACTGGATAGGTCATGTTATACTGATCTTACGGTTTTACTCAACTGGTTATTGACTTACTTGCAGTAATACACTTGCTTAAGAGTAATGATTTAAAATTAATAATAAATTTGCTATGCATCATTTACAGGTCAGAGTTTGCAGTTTTAGAATATCTTATAGCTGGTTAGATATAATGGCCAACTACACTGTAGTAGTGGCATGAACCCTTTGAATTACATCATTAAATAAATGCTAATATAATTAGTATATGTAAGCCTTTTTTTATTTTCTTGAGAACACAACCTCGTTGATGTCACATGACCTTTTTAAAAGGGATGTCTTTTCTCCTCCTGAACAAAACTATCATGAACAATAATTAAAAGCACTTCTTTTTTACTTCTACAACTATTTTTGGAATCTTGATCTTTCATGATCATTCTTTTCAATCTACTTAATTAAATGTCATTGAATATTGAATATTACACAATTGTTTGCTCTTCAAATTAATTGGTCCATTGTTCAAATTCATTAAACTTTTAAACTTTCTTTTTTCTCCAGAATATTTAATCTGTTCTTTAGTATACATAGACCAGCTAACTTTTTTTTGAGTTGTATATAATGGCCTACCAAGGGAGGGAATTTGCCAGTATATTGGTTGATTGAATTATTTCGTTAAGTTGATAAATAATCTTCATACAAAACTGTGTTCATCATTACTTATTATTGGATACTAAGTAATGAAATAGCCTATGATTACAGTGAACATTTTAGGGGGCTAATGCTATGAAATTCATAATAATTCAGAGAATTCTTTTGGCCACACCATAGATGTTCCCTTGTAGTAGTTTATCAGTCATGAGTAAGTAATTTATGTAATTTATGATGATATTTCTGCTATAACTATTATTAGACAGTCTTATTGTCACTTCTAAGAAACTTTTACAGGATTTTACATGAAACATCCCAACATATTGAACTTGATAGCAGTCTTATTTGTCACTATATATCGTGTGATAGGAAGAAGACTGAACAGTGTTGTCTGTTTCAAAGAGAACAGGAGAAGAACTTGGAAGGAAGAGCTGGAAGATTTCAAAGAATGAATTATATTGTTAACAATTGCTATTATTAATAATTACCCAATAGTGACCGACTTATCCCGCAGAAAAATTTGAAAGAAAGGAGTACGTGGGCGTTCAGGTATTCTATGGACGCCGCAGGTGGTTTCAAACTGCTACAGGTTGTCTTTGATGGAGATGGTATTTGCTGTTTTGGGAACTTGTCTACATTACATGTATGTCTTTAATTATTTCTAAATAAAACCTTACAAATATTTACAAACATATTCCATGTTAATCACCTTTGTTAATTTTTAGACTTGTTTGTTTACTCTGTTCAAGAATACAATGTGATAGCTAAATCCATATCAGTAAAATAAATAACTAAACAGAATAAGTCTGTCTAAATAGTTGCTATTGCATTACCAGCCAAATATATTTAGAAATAATTTATTTGGTCAATATAAAGATAACCTAGTATACAGGTAAGACTTGTTTAAGTTGCTTGAAGGCATCCTAAATAACTAAAGTATACTACATATCGTTTATTCTTTGCTGTAGAAAAATCAACCAATATGTAATCCAATGAATGGAAATAATATGGAGTATTTCTACTAAACAATGCACTTAAAAGCATCCTCTAACACCATCAAAATCTGCTCAAACATTCTATAATCCAACAACACAAATATACCATTACAGATGTTACAATCCATAAATTCACCTGCCAGAGTTTAAAAGTCCATTATGTCAGAGCGAGGCAAACATGATTGTAAACACCTTTTGATCTACGATGCTATCTGCTCTTACAATGTGGACAATAGAATAGAACTTGTCACACATTCTCAGTAGCATCTACAGAAAGAACCATTTGTGCTAGTAATTTCAAACTACAGATTTTGATTTTGGCAACATTTCTGATAGGGAGATTGCCATCAAAGGTTTCAGTTGTTAGTCAATTTTAGTCAATTTGCCTTTGGAGACAATAGAGCATGACCAATGCAATTCCTATCCCCTTCAGCAATGCAACCAGCTCTCAGAGAAACATTGACTGTAGGCTATTGACTGTTGTGTTGAAGAATGTACAGTAGTTTGAGGGAAAATGTAATAGACTAGAATGATGCAGATGAGGCATTGATAAGAAGAGAAAGAATATTGGATTAGAAGGTGGTAGTAACGACAATGTAGATATTTTAATTAGCAATAATAAAGATAATAACAAAACTATAAATTTACAGATACCTGAGGTTGATTATCAGTCAACAATATTCGAGACCTACAAACTCAATATATTTTATTGCTACACCATTTAGCCCCAAATGAGCATGTTCTACATTTTTGATATAGCTCAACTTTCATAAAAAACACAGCGTTTAATGTAATGGGTGATGCTGTTTCTCCCATATCTATAAATAAAACATTTATATAATAAACACATATATTGATACATTTATGATAATTATAGATTACTAATCAGTTTATCACCTCAGTATCAAAATTCTAGTGTGATTATATAGTTTGTGGAGATGTGCGGGTAATAAAATCTGGTAAAAACCGAGAATACTATGTGGAGCTATTTTGAAAAGTGTAATGAAGCACTTGGCAAACTTGTCAATTTCATAACATATGGAGATAATATTCACTAACTTTGAAAAATTCATCCAATTTAAGAACATGTGTTTTACAACAATGAAATTCCCAATATTTACTGTTATACTCAACTTCCTTTTAATTATTATCTATTGGTCAATAGTAAAAGAATTTATATAATTACATACCTAACTGAAATAAACTACTTGATATATTTTATATAGCTAAACTATTAATGTTATAAGTTAGTGAAACATGCAAATATTTGAGTGTTGTCAGATGCCTTCTATGTGATTTATAAACTCGCAAATGACCAATCAGATTGTCCTGTTTAAGTTACATATACTTTAAGTACGTGGATACAGTATATACATACATACTCATGTATATAATTATACATACAATGTATGCTCCACATATATAGAATTCCCAATGTTTACTATTATATTCAACTTGCTTTTCATTATTATCTATTGATCAATAGTCAAAGTGAAATTACACACTGGCTAAAACAAACTGCTTGATATACTTTATATAGCTAAACTTTATAAGGCTAAGTTTGTAAACCATGCAAATACTTCGTCAGTTTGATCTAAATTAATCACTAATGAAGATGTGTTGTTCTAAGAGAAAGGCTGGTACCCAATGTATAAGTTTCTCTGTCAGTAATTCTCATAGTCCTCTGGGATGCTCGATGTACCTTCAAGTACATTTAATAAGACATTTTTGCTGCAACAAGCTTATATCACAGTCAAGTAAAAGTAGTTACAATTATGTGGTGATGTTGGATATTGTTTATTTTTTTTCTTTTTTCCTGTATTTGGTCTACTTGCTGATATAAAGACAGGTAGATATAAAATGATCATTATGGTGTGTACTCTCTTTTGCTTCTTGGGTAGCATGTGGCATAGCAGTTATTATCAATGTATATTTAACATTGGTGTATTATTTTGGTCAGTTTCGGGACCCGCGTACTTTCTACAAGTAATTGGGTACAGGTAGTTTTCGCTCCAATATTGTACAATTATATATTGATCAATTAATAGGAGCTTCTGCTGATAAACTAAGTGCCATTATTGTTGGCATTCTATAACTATACCAATAGTGTTTGTCATTCTGGAAGTTGTTAAATGTTTACTGAAAGATTTTTGTATCTTCTCATATGTAGTATCAGGTGTATCTGTGTCTACAGTCATTGTCAGTAACATTTTTTTTCAAAACATTGGCTAGATACTACACCTCACATTATTAATCCTGTCAAAATGATTGCTAAAGTACTCAACTATGCTAGAAAAAAACAAATATCCCAGGAAAATCCGGTAGTGCCTTGACATATTTGGAGGAGGACTACCTTCACCGACTAGACTTAGGTAAGGAAAATATGGTGGACCCATTCTCAGAGGAACAAGTCGAGAATGTCAAGACAGTACTAGATTGATACCTATCTTTGTTTCAGTGGTAGGTCTTATGTGTGGTGAGGAAGTAGGTTATTTAATTTTCACACTTCATAATGAAAAGGTCAGATTTTCTATCTTGCTATGTATTAAGTGATGCTGTTTATACTTTGTGTTACTTTACTTCTAATCATTCTCTACCTTCTAATGGTTGTATCACGTCTTGTAAAGTATATCCAAGTATGCTTAAGAGAATTGGTCTAGACTTGTTTTTGCTTCATCAGTTTTCCACTATATTATGTCATCTTGTTTTCCTGTAAACAGTTTATTCATATTGAATACAACTACATACAAAGCAATCATTGTTCCTGAAATATTATATGGAATTTCCTTTGCTTTAATTCTTCCTACATCATTGGAGTTCACAATAGCACAATCTCCACATGAAATGAGAGGGTTCATGTTGGGATGTGGTTTGGCAGCATTTGCAATTGGATTAGTAGTGAATATAAATGGCAAGTATCCCTTTAAATGTGAAGTGATATAATCTGCCAAAATCTTTTTTATTATGTTTACAAGAGTGTGATTATTATCATCATACTGATAGTGTTTGGGGGGGGGGGGGGGGGGGGGGGGGGGGGGGGGGGGTTTTGATTTACTAGCTAAACGTTACAAGTTACGTGTAAGAGAAAATGAAGTCAACATACATATGATAGCAGAGGAACATTGTGTGAAATATATGGAACAGGAGAGTTAGACTACAGGAAGAATTACATGAATCTACAGATTGGTCTTTGTGTCAACACAATTGGTAGCCAGAAATGTACTACCTGAAAACTGTATAAAATAAATTATTAGTCTACTTTGAACACATTGATACTGTACTATATACATGTTTAGTTAATCTTAGTTATGTCCCATGTAGATTAATATTTAATACAAATACATAAAATTTCAAAATATTCATGAAATGTATGGCTGGTGATACAAATATTTGAAACAAAAAAACCCAATAAGAATGGTGGTGTAAAAATTCCTACATGATAGCCACATAGTCTCACTAAAAATATGTAGAGTCTTGTACCAGAAATTACTTTTCAATAGTATCTGAAATGAATTTTTGAAAATTCCCTATTCACTAATTTTATTTGTCTTAATTTGAAATTTCCTCACTAAGGAGTTTTAAAAAGCAATTGCAAACTAGTCATAAGCAAACGTAATTTTTGTAGGTAAGAAATAAACAGAATGTGGATAGTGTTAACAACGTTCTTAGTCATAAGCAGAAATAAAATTTTGTCAGACTATTTATATTGATAATATATTGGTGATATAATGGCAAACAGGACATTTTAGACAGACTGATTCTGTTTTAGTTATGAATTTACTGATGTGATTTAGCTATCACATATTAATTAATACTTGTCACTTTTCTCACTATTATAAATTCATATTAGCCCAAGTACTTGGTAAAATACTGAAATTGTTTATGTTTTTTTTTTCTCCGGCTTTTTCTTCTTTTATCCACACAATAACTCAGAAAGTAAAAGATTTGCCACCATTGTCAAATTAATGTATGGAGTGATATACCTTATGTTTCTCATGCCAATAGGGTATATAATTGTCATAAATAAAACTATGTCCTGTATTCTAGTTTATGAACTCAGTATACTGGATAGGTCATGTGATACTGATCTTATGGCTTACCACTCAACTGGTTATTGACTTATACTTGCAGGAATAAAATACATCTGGTTAACAGAAATAATTAAAAATTAATAATAATAATTGATATGTACTATTTTAGTAGTCAGAGATTGCATTTTAGAATATCTTGCAGCTGTCAATGTAACACCACTTGCACTGAATTACTGACATAACCCTATTGAATTACTCACTATAAATAAATGCTTAGAAATTAGTATATGTAAGCATTTTTAATTTACTTGACAAACACAAACTCGTTGATGTCACCATGACCTTTTAAATGGGATGTTCTTTTCTCCTCTGATCAAATTCTATCATTAATAATATTTGAAAGTACTTTTTTTAGTTCTCTAACTGTTATTAACAATAATTATAAATTGACAGATACATGAGGTAAGTATCAGTCAACAATATTGGAGACCAACAAACTCAATATAATTTTGCAACACCATTTAGACACAACTAAGCATGTTCTAAATTTTTGAAATGCTTACTTTTCATAAAATCACAACATAGGATGCAATTGGTAGTGATGTTTCACCATAACTATAAATAAAACCTAATACTAATATTAGTAATATATAAAGGTGCTGGATATGGGAAAGCTTCTATATGATACTATGACAATACTATCAAGTGTACATTGACATAATCAACACATTTATTGATACATTTATGATAATTTTGATTACTAATCTGTTTGATACCTCAGTATCAAAATTCTAAGTGTGAGTAATTTGTGCAGGCGGTGGGTATTAGATTCTAGTAAAAGACAAGAATGCTATATGGAGCTACTTTGAAATGTGCATGTAATGAAGTATCTGACAAACTTGTCAATTCACACTATATGGAGATAAATATCATCAACTTTGCAAAATTCATTCAATTTAGGAACTTGTGTTTTGTTGCCCATAAAACAATACCTGATAGTAGTAATTATCTTCATATATTATACTAGTGACCTGTATTAATTTGATATAAGTGAAAAGTCTAAGATAATTCATTGTTCATGGAAGACCTTTCAACAAAAACTACAATATTTTGATACAAATCATTTTTTGTGTTATTTGTAGTAACATGCTAATTCTTTGGTCATTCTAAACATGAAGATTATTGTTTTTAAAGAATACAAAATGTATGGTCTACATCACTCTGAAATTTCCAAATACTTACTATTATACTCATCTTGCTTTTATTATGATCTATTGATCATATAAAGTAATTTCATTACACCTTAGCTAAATAAACTACAAGGTATATTTTTATATAACTAAACTAATAATATATTTTTGAGCACGCAACTATTGCTATGTTTAAGTGGTATCAATGCTTTCTATGTCAATTTTGAATCTACTTACCAATGAGCTTGTGTTCGGTTTAAGCTAAAAGTAGTACATTGAGATAACAGTATAACACACACATGCCATATATATAATTATACTACATTTTATTCCTCCAATACTAGAATTTTCCAATGTTTACTATTAATTCATCTTGCTTTTAGTTATTATCTATTGTCAGAGGAAAGAATTTACATAATTACAACACTGCTGAAATAAACTACGTGGGTATTTTTATATGCTAAACTATATAATGTTATAAGTTTAGTGAAACATGGCAAATATTTGACATTTTTTAAGTGTTGTCAGATGCCTTCTTATGGATTTTCTAAACTCGAAACCTGACCAATCAGATTGCCTGGTTAAGTTAATATACTTTATGTACGTGATACGTAGACCCACATTTACCTATATATAATTAGACATACAATGTATGCTACAAATACTATAATTTCCCAATGTTTACTATTATCTTCATCTTTCTTTTCTTATTATCTATTGATGCAAATAGTCAAGTGAAATTACACACTGGCTAAAACAACCTGCTTGATATATTATATGCGTAACTTTATAAACTAAGTTTTGTGAACCATACTTTGTCATTTTTCTATCTAAGATTATCAGTATGAAAAATGTGTTGGTTATACGAAAGGCTGGTACCCATGTGTAAGTTCCTCATTCGTATACTCCTAATCCTCTGGGATTCTTTGATGTATCGGCATTGGAAATTTAATCAGATATTTTGCTGCAAACAGCTACATCCGACAGTCACGTCAAAACTTACAAATATGTTGGTGATGTGATATTGTTTTAATCTTTCTATTTCCTGTCTTTGGTCTACTCACTGAGAAAGACAGGTAGATATAAACTGATCATTATTATTGTGTACTTCTCGTTGCTCTTGGTAACTTGTGCATAGCAAGTTATTATAATTTTTTATTTTAAAATATTAATTGCCTTATATTGGTTAATTTTGGGGCTTGGATACTTCCTACAAGTATTGGTACAGTAAGTTTCTCGCTCTCATATTTGTACATTTAATATTGATATTTAATAGGAGGTCTGCTGATAAACCTGATGCTGTCATTTATTGGCATTCTGTATATACCAAAGTGTTTTCATTCTGAAATTGTTAAGGTTTACTGAGTGATTTTTATTTTATTCTCCGATGTCGTATCGGGTAGCTGTTTATGTCTTGTCAGTAACTTTCCCTCTTCAAACATGGCTAGATATGACACCTCACATTATTATCCTGCAAAAATGATGCTAAGTACGCAACTATGCCTAGAAAGAATAAATATCCCGGAACGTATGCCTTGACATATTGGGAGATGACTACCCTTTAAGATTAGAACTTAGGTAGGACAAAATTATGGTGGACCCTTCCGGAAGACCAGTAGAAAGTGAAGACGTACTACATTGATACCAATCTTGGTTCATTGTAGTCTATGTGTTGCTAGGAAGTCAGACTATTTAATTTTCAACTCTTCAAATATCATTCAATTTTCTTTCCGTGCTATGTATTAAGGGGGCACCAATGCCCAAATTTCAAAAGACTTTTTTTTCATACATGCCATCTTTTGACATTCCATTCACCCTAAAAATATTGCATAATTGTAAAAATGTTATCACGGAACACCACGCTTCTGTTCGAAGCGCTTCAGGCCTTCCTTCTTTCGTTCTCATTGCAACTTCTTCCTATTAGGGTGGGGCTCCTTTGACGTCACAGGGGAACGGCAGTGCGTAGTGCAAGAATGCTGAAGACTTTGGGGGGAAATCGAGTCTATCTCTTCAGTATTCCATCACCTTCTACGCCTCTCCTACTCTTCTTCTTCTGCTATATGACAGAAAGGCGTGACCCTATGCGTCATGTGTGGAATCTGACTGAGAAAGGCTTCCTTAGAACATAGTTAGTGCCATAACGATGACCCAGGAAAGTGGCTCCCTAGTCAGAATCCAATCATATGACAGTCTCATATGAGAAAGGTTCTAAATACTGAATGGTTAGTCCTCTTGTTTCTGTTAGCAGCTATAATAATGAATAAAATTAGAAGGCTCATACTTCGAGCTACTTCACAATATTGTGTTTGTTCAGTAACACTATTTATTTATCTGTAGTGTAAGGTGGACATTGTATGTCATGCCTACTGGATCGTTGAGTGTCATATATGTTGGTGTGAATAGAATGCTACAGTCCAAATGGAGCAGATTCAAGCCAGATATCCTGTATCACTGACATGAATACTTGGCTACTATCTATTATGAATGTTGCTAACCAATTACATTCTGTTATATCCAGACTATATTGATGACCCTTCTTAAGCAACATGAATTCTACTGATGTATGCACTCAATCTCACCTCATGTTCCGGGCCTGTAAGCAGTACTTAGGATAAACCTGACAAAACTCCCGGCCTATCAAGAGCCACAGAATCATTTCAGCCTTCCCAACATTATTCAATAATCGTTATATTTATTTTGTTTAGGAAATAATAAATACATTAATCTTGAGTCTTAACTTATATTAAGGTCATTGAGTTTAGTGAGATTTGAACCAACATAATGAGCAAATGGAAACTTTGTCCTAAATTTGTTGAGAACCCACTAGGCAATACAACAATATTTTTCTTCCACCCCAACACCAACTATTAAACTGTTGAAGGAGATAAATCTGTATTGGGTGTAACGTAATGGCTTACGTTAAGTGGTTCCTAAAACCTTGTACGTACTTATATCATGTTGCCTATACCTGACATACCGCTGTAGTACCCAAACATTTGCAAAAGTTCAGATCTTTTCATGTTTCCAGCACTACTCCAGTAGGCTGACTATACACTGTCCACACGTTACACTTACACAGGTAACTATATATAACACAACAAATATTTTAAGTTTCCAGATAGCTCATGTAGCCTCTTATTCTTATTCATTATTATACTGACTAACAGACACAAAGACTAAACCATTCCGTATTTAGCTAACCTCTCTCATATTTCTGAGACTTCGCATATATGATTCTGACTCAGAGGCCACTTTTCCCTTTGGTTCATAACTGTTTATGAACCAGCTATGTTCTTCAGAGCCTTTCTCGAGGTCCAGATTCCACCCATGACGCAGGGTCACTGCTTTCTTTCATATTGAAGGGAAGAAGAGAAGGTAGGGGATAGGCTAATGTGCTGGAATATACTGACTAGATAGATCGATTTGAAAGTCTTCAGCCCATTAATTGCACCTAGCATCGTTACCCCTTGTGCCGTCACAGGGAGCCCCACCCCAATAGGAAGAACGTTGCAATTGCAAAGAAGCCTTGAAAGCGCTTCGAACAGAAGCTTGCTTTTAACAGTGATAACAATTTCTTAAAAAGTATTGAAATATTTTTAGGTGATTTGGAAAATGTCAACTTTTTCATTTAGCACACAAAGTTTTTTGAATTTGGCATGTCTGCCCCCTTGAAGTGATGCTTTATACTTTGGTGTTGCGTTTACGTCTAAATCATTCTCTATACTTCTGATGTGTGTTCAACGTCTTGTAAAGTATATTCCAGTATGCTTAAGAAATTGGTCTAGTACTTGTTTTTGCTTCATTAGCTCCACTATATTATGTCATTTTTGTTTTCTTGTAAACAGTTTATTCATTTGAATACAACTACATACAAAGCAATCATTGTTTCCTGATATATTATAGGGAATTTCATTTGCTTTAATTCTTTCTTCCTACATCATTGGAGTTCACAATAGCACAATCTCCACATGAAATGAGAGGGTTCATGGTTGGAATGTGGTTTGCAGCGTTTTTGGAATTGGATTAGCAGTGAAATATTAATGGTAAATTTCCCTTTAAATGTTGAAGATGATATAAATCTGCCAAAATCCTTTTTATTATGGTTTACAAGAGTGGTGATATTGTCATCATACTGGTAGTTTTGTGATACTAGCTAACGTTACAAGTTACGTGTAAGAGCAAAATGAGTCAATGTACATTTGATAGTAGAGGAACCTTTATGAGAATATATAGAACAAGAAGTAGAAATACAGGAAAGAAATAACATGATTCTACAATTGGTCTTTTGTCAACACAAGTGCCAGAAGTGTACTACTTCTGATAAACTGTATAAAATAAATTATTAGTGGCTTTGAAACATTGATACTGCTGATATATAATTTTAGTTAATTTTGTTATGTCTCATGTAGGATTATTTAATATAAGAATATAAAATTTCAAAAACGTTCATGAAATGTAACGATGGTGGTACAAACATTTGAAACAAAACACACAACAAAATAGTGTTATAAATTCCTAATGATAGCCACATAATCTCACTAAACCTATATAGAGTATTATGTTGTATTTTTACTGTGTAGGAATTTTATACTGCAATACTAAATTTTCATTGTTCTCTGGCTATAGTGGATGAGAAGAGGGTGACTAAAATGTCTTGTGTTTACCAATACAATATAGTATATATACTATATTGTATTGGTAACACAAGGATTTCTAAATCCCCTTGATCACCTTCTGAGGATTATGGTAACAATATTTAGTGAATACTCAAATATTAAATTACTATCTTGTTTTGACAAATTTGAAAAGATCTATGATAGAAGAGGAGAGTTTCAACATGCCAACAACAATTCTTTGAAGTTATGTCTTCACAGATTGTCAACCAAGTCGCCAGGATTAGCATTTCATCTGGTTAGTAAACCTATATTTCCAATTCAATTATCTTTTTTCTAAATAAATAACAACAATTCTTTTTGTTCATGTAATGTACGAGTTCTTAGGTTGTTTTGTCATCTCTGAAAGAAATCATAATGTGAACATCTCCCTTCTAAAGCACTCTTGTGAAAACATGTTCTATCACATCTGTGAGTATTTACTGCTTAGATGACTAGCATTGCCACAAAAATATACTATTTGAGCATAAAACATCAGAACAATTTAACATTATATAGCATTAAAAATTTCATTAGCCTGTCCCATTCTTGAAATACATTAGTACTAAGAATGTCTATGGTAATAGTTTAATTACAATAGGCTATTGTTTTATAATTTTATTTTTGTTGTGAATTTCTCTGATCAAGCAAAATTTTTTCAAAATAAATGATGACATAAAGACAATAATAATTGTTATTAGCCTTACTTGGGGACATCGTAGTCTGGGATTTATAATAGGATATTTTCTCAAAATGTAAAGAGATACAATGTAATTATACCTTTGAAATTAACTACGACATTCAACAATATCTGGTTTCCAGAAAATGGAAAAATATGCTTAAATGAATGATTTCTATTGTTGATATGGTAACAGGCACAAAAGTTATAAGTAATTAAAGGAATACACGTTAAGACTACACTTACAAATTTATAGTAATTAATATAACTAGACAAGTATGTTCTGAAATTCATATTTAGATATCACTTGAATAGACAATTTATAGACAGTCCCTTAAATGAATAGAGAGAAAGTAACATTACGATACAAATTACTTGTATATATCTCGATATTGACCCAGTTCATCAAAGTCCTCAAACCATTAGGTGTTAAAGAGATTGAAGGGTAATGTCTATTGTAACAGGGGACAAGGGTAATGGAACTCCTCAAACCTTGTTTATGATGTTGATGTCTTTTGATGTAGTGAAGTTGTCTCCTTAGCCATTTTTCATTATGGGACTTTCTTAAAATTGGTTAGAACTATTACCAATGTTGTTGAGCAGAGGAATGTCACAGTGGATTGGTCACATGGCATACTTCTAGGTTTAAACAATTAGAAAGTGAGCTCTGACACTATCAGAAAGTTGCTCTAACATTTTATTATCCAACAACATAAATGTACCATTACAGACGTTACAATCCACGTATTTATCTGCCAGATAGTAAAAGTCCTTAACCTCAAGATCAAGGTGAAACATGTTTGTAGAACACCTTTTGATCTAAGATATTGTCTCTTACAATGTGGACAATAGAATCGAGCTTTCAACATTCTGAGTAGCACCTCAGAAAGAAACATTTGTGCTAGTAAATTTCAACTACAGGTTTTGATTATTGGTATAATTTCTGATGAGGGATTGCCACAAAGGCTTAAGTTGTGGCCAATTTGCCTTTGGAGACAAACAGAGCATGACCAATGCAGTTCCTTATCCCCTTCAGAAATGTTATGCAAATTGCTCTTACGGAGAGATAGACTACAGTATATTTATTGACTGTTGTGTGGAGAATGTATAGTAGTTGAGGGAGATGTAATAGACAAGGACTATACAGATTAGGGTATTGACCAAGAGAAAGAATAATGTATTACAATATGAGGGTGACGACATGTAGGTATTTAATTCGTAATAATTATAAATTGACAGATACCTGGCATTAGTATCAGTCAACAATGTTGGAGATATACAAATTCAATATTATTTTTATTGCTACACTATTTGCTTACATTTCATTAAAAAAAATATGGGCGGTGCCAGATATACGACTGTTCATTCCATAACTACCTCATAATAATATTTGTAATGTAGTAAAGTAAAAGGTGCTGGATAGAGGAATTCTATAGATAATACTACGTGATATATTCTATATAATCAAACTACGATGATGATAGTTTTCATTGGTGTGAAAGGAGGGGAAGGGGGTGGACTTCGAATCCAAGATGGTTTGGTAAAATTATTCAGCTAAGGACAAGACTGGGCATCTATTTCGATACAGAACTGATGAATGCGGCTGAGGCCATGAGAGGTTGCCAAACAAAAACCCAGTCCACCAAATGGGACTGGAAAAGTTGCCTTTTCCAAGCCCAATCTGGCAGCAGAACACCAACAATCTCAGAGACAGAATCATACAAAGCTCTATCAAGATTCTGAATAGCATCCTCAATGAAGGAGGGGGACATGTGCGCAAAATAAAAACAAACTTGGGGAGAGAGAAAAACAGGAGCGTAACAAGACATATTCCATCTGTGAATCATCCAACTCAGGCAGTAGATCTAGCGCACTTTGAATCTTTCCTACTCTCTTGCAGGCCTGTGAGGAACAGAATGTATTTGAAAACCAACTGGGGCAACCCAAAAAGCACAAAAACCATCTCTAGCAATGGAATATCAGAGGGGAGAAGGTTCTCAGACAAATCAGCATCTGCAGGAACAACCAACAAAGATTTAACTCGGTTGAGTTGGAGACCTCTCGTAGGACTGTCTTCTTCAATGATGCGTAAGGTTTTTAACAGATCACTCTAAAGCCAAAAAGAGTTCGATCATCTAGATGCCAGGCATTCATCTGTAGGCCATGCACCTCCCTCCGCTATTCTCTCAACAATGGGGTGAAGGGCCAGAGCAAAGCAGAGGGGACCCAAAGGGTCGCGTTGCTGTACACCACAACAACTCTTTATGGTACACTTACCAAGGTGAAGAATGGGTTGAGAGCCATAACAGCACTCTGTCCATGCAGCCATAGAAGGAATACGAGCTCATACTTCTTCAAAACATACAATGACGATCAATTGAATTGAAGGCATTACAAAAATCAATTTGCAAGACCCATTTAAACCTTAAGGGAATGGTATCATCACTAAAGTAGTGTTAACTGAATGAACAATAGCTTCACAACCAACTAGAACTCCAACACCAACTTGTGAGGGAGTAAGAACCCCCACTGCTTCAAGAGATATTGACAGAAGGATACACTTAGAGGTAAGCCTGCGAAGGACCTCACCAACTGCAATTGGACGCAAACCACCAGACTTCTTCTTCAATGCAGTAAGAGAGGCACCACACACAAATGAGGAACGATAATGGCAGGAACATCACTCGAACACAGAAGATTCATGAACTTGGATATAGACTTCAGAAAGTTGTTACTGATTCTGGGGGAAGGGCAAGAGGAAAGCTTCCTTCAAGTGGCTGGCCCTCAACCCTGAGGGTCCAGGGGCAGTGCCTACTGGAAAAGACTTCAACGCTTTAACCACACATTGCTCATGAATCTCAACCGGGCAGGGAGCAGGGGTGGAGATGGAAACAGGTTGGGATGCTTGTGGATGTTTTGATACCATCTCAGAATACACATCATCACTCACTGAAGCAACACCATCAGAAGTCAGAAACTGAATAGCTTTTCTATACTGACCATCCTCAACAGCACGACGTGCCCGATTGGCATTATTGAGATGTAATGAAGATGTCTCTTTTCCACCACCACCCTTCCTTCGACTAGGCCTGAAACACTCAGCGACCTTGCACACTTCAGACCATAAACCACCATAACACCAGAGACTCACTGCCTTATCCTCTGCCTAACAATGTGCATAATTTCACGCCAATAGATAGAAGACTTACGAGGACTAAACAAGATACATTTTGGCAGCATTAACAACTTAATCCAGCCATCAACATCAGAAGGATTGTCCACAACCAACGCAAGGACATCTGACAAAGCAGACTAGCCTAATAATCTCGAGCGCCTTTGGGAATGTGGCGTAGGGTAGGCACAGTTGAAAAATCAACAATCTCAGACAGAGAGGTAGACAAGACACTGAATCAGTACTCGTAGAGATAGGCATCGAGGCAGCGGCAGAAGAAGTCCCAGATGAAGGAACAGCATTTTGAGAAACAGAGGTAGAGCCATCAACAAAAACATCAGTCAAGGTAGAAGGAGAATCGAACGGAGTCGATTTCAGAGACGGACGAACACGTGGACAGGTATGAAGATGACGAAGACTGCCCTGAGGTAGCCTGGTTCAGAGTAGGTTGGTTCAGAGTGGGTTTTAAATTTCTACATGTACCACTTTTCTTAGGAAAGAACAGAAAAGAACATGAGCGATTCTTCTTCACACAAACACAACGAACACAACGAGCTCCTTCACCGTTACAGGGACAACACCGCGCCATATTGTTTATTAATTATTATACTTATTCAAACTAGATGAATTTTAATCTTTAATTTTACATAAGATATCTGCTATTAAAATGATTATTCTGAGCTCTTTAACGAGCAAAATTGTAGTTACTTCAGCTTAGTAGCAGTTTCTCTGATACCTCTCCTAGATACACAAATTTAATTGGCTTTAAATTAATAATAATTGTATTATTATTATTATTATTATTATTATTATTATTATTATTATTATATATATATATATATAAATGTATACATTATTCATGTACATATAATGTATGTTTTAACAAATTTTACTCGAATTCCCAATGTTTATTATTTTCTATTTCATATTGCATTTTATATTATAAATTAATCAGTAGTAAAAAGTGAAACTACATATACACTAGCTAAAACAACTACTTGGTATACATTATAGCTAAACTCACATCATAAGTTTGTGAAACATGCAATTTTTTTCAGTTCGTTCTAAAATTAATCACTAATGAAGATGTATTGTTGTAAGAGAAAGGCTGGCACTAACGTGTGTAAGGTCTCATTCAGTAGTACTCATAATCCTCTGGGACGCTTTCATGTACCTTCACGTAAATTTAATAAGACATTTTGCTGCAACAAGCTACTATCAGAGTCAAGTCAAAACTTACAAATATGTTGGTGATGTTGGGATATTGTTTAATTCTTTTTCTTATTTCCTGTTTTTGGTCTACTTGCTGATATAAAGCCAGGTAGATATAAAATGATAATTATTGGTGTGTACTTCTCTTTTGCTTCTTGGGTAACTTGTGGCATAGCAGTTATTATCAATGTATATTTAAACATTGATGCATTATATTGGTCAATTTGGGTCTTGGATACTTTCTTCAAGTAATTGGGTACAGTAGTTTTCGCTTAATATTGTACAATTTAATATTGATCAGTTAATAGAGCTTCTGCTGATAAACTGAGTGCTGTCATTTATTGGCATTCTGTTACTATACCAATAGTGTTTGTCATTCTGGAAGTTGTTAAGTGTTTACTAAATGATTTTTATATCTTCTCATATGTACTATCAGGTGTGTCTGTGTCTACTGTCATTATCAGTAACTTTTCTCTTCAAACATTGGCTAGATATTACACCTCACATTATTAATCCTGTCAAAATGATTGCTAAAGTACTCAACTATGCTAGAATAAACAATATCCCCAGGAATCGTAGTGCCTTGACATATTGGGAGGAGGACTACCCTTTACGATTAGACTTAGGTAAGGAAAAATATGGTGGACCTTTCTCAGAGGAACAAGTAGAAAATGTGAAGACAGCACTACGATTGATACCTCTCTTTGTTTCATTGGTAGGTCTTATGTGTGCAGAGGAAGTCAGACTATTTAATTTTCACTCTTCAAATAATATTTCACAATTTCTTTCTTGCTATGTATTAAGTGATTCTTTATACTTGGTGTTGCTTTACTTCTAATCATTCTCTACCTTCTGATATTATATCAACGTCTTGTAAAGTATATTCCAAGTATGCTTAAAAGAATTGGTCTAGGACTTGTTTTTGCTTTATCAGTTCCACTATATTATGTCATCTTGTTTTCTTGTAAAACAGTTTCTTTATTTGAATACAACTACATACAAAGCAATCATTGTTCCTGAAATATTATATGGAATTTCATTTGCTTTAATTCTTCCTACATCATTGGAGTTCACAATAGCACAATCACCACATGAAATGAGAGGGTTCATGGTTGGGATGTGGTTTGCAGCATTTGCAATTGGATTAGCAGTGAATATTAATGGTAAATTTCCCTTTAAATGTGAAGATGATATAATCTGCCAAAAATCCTTTTTATTATGTTTACAAGTGTGTGATTATTGTCATCATACTGGTAGTGTTTGTGATACTAGCTAAATGTTACAAGTTACGTGTAAGAGAAAATGAAGTCAACGTACATTTGATAGTAGAGGGAACATTTTGAGAAATATATAGAACAAGAAGTAGAATACAGGAAAGAAATAACATGATTCTACAGATTGGTCTTTGTGTCAACACAAGTGCCAGACGTGTACTACCTGATAACTGTATAAAATAAATTATTAGTCTGCTTTGAAACATTGATACTGTACTATATACATGTTTAGTTAATTTTAGTCATGTCTCATATAGATTATTTAATATAAGAATATAAAAATTTCAAAAACATTCATGAAATGTAACGATGGTGGTACAAACATTTGAAACAGAAACACAACCAAATGGTGTTATAAATTCCTACAATGATAGCCACATAATCTCACTAAACATATATAGAGTCTTATGTTGTATCTACTATGTAGGAAATTTTATACTGCCAATACTAAATTTCATTGTTCTGGCTATTAGTGGATGAGAAGAGGGTGACTAGAAATGTCTTTGTTACCATACAATATAGTATATATACTATATTGTATTGGTAACAACAAGACATTTCTAAATCCCTTGACACTTCTGTAGGATTAATGGTAACAATATTTAGTGAATACTCAAATATTAATTACTATATTGTTTTGACAAATTTGAAAAGATCTATGATTGAAGAGGAGAGTTTCAACATGCCAACAACAATTCTTTGAAGTTATGTCTTCACAGATTGTCAACCAAGTCGCCAGGATTAGCATTTCATCTGGTTAGTAAACACTACATTTCCAATTCAATTATCTTTTTCTAAATAAATGACAACAACTCTTTTTGTTCATGTAATGTAGAGTTCTTAGGTGTTTTGTCATCTCTGAAAGAAATCACAATGTTGAACATCTCCCTTCTACAAAGACAAACTCTTGTGAAAACATGTTCTATCATCTGTGAGTATTTACTGTTTAAATGACTAGCATTGCCACAAAATATACTATTTGAGCATAAACATCAGAACAATTTAACATTATATAGTATTAAAAATTTCATTAGCCTGTCCCATTCTAGAGATACATTAGTACTAAGAGATGTCTATGGTAATAGTTTTAATTACAATAGGCTATTGTTTTATAATTAATGTTGTTGTGAATTTCTCTGATCAAGCAAAACTTTGTTCAAATAAATGATAACATAAAAGAGATAATAATTGTTATTAGCCTTACTTGAGGGACATCGTAGTCTGGGATTTTATAATAGGATATGTTTCTCAGAATATAAAGAGATACCATGTAATTATATCTTTTGAAATTAACTACGACATTCAATAATATCTGGTTTCCAGAAAATTGGGAAAAATATGCCTCTCCTAAATGAATGATTCTATTGTTGATATGGTAAAGGCAAAAAAGTTATAAGTAATTAAAGGAATACACGTTAAGACTACACTTACAAATTTATAGTAATTAATATAACTAGACAAGTATGTTCTGAAATTCATATATTAGATATCACTTGAATAGACCAATTTATAGACAGTTCCTTAAATGACTAGAGAAAGTAACATTACGGTACAAATTACTTGTATATTTCTCGATATTGAGCCAAATCATCAAAGTCCTCGAACCACTTAGGTGTTAAAAGAGATTGAAGGGGCAATGTCGTTGATTGTAACAGGGGACAAGGTGATGGAACTCCTCAACCCCTTGTTTATGATGTTGAAGTCTTTTGATGTAGTGAAGTTGTCTCCTTAGCCATTTTTTCATTATAGGACTTTCTTAAATGGTTATGTAGAACATTGAACTATTGTCAATGTTGTGAGAGTGAGCATTGTCACATGCAGTGGATTGGTCACAAGGCAGACTTCTAGGTTTAACAACTAGAAAGTTGCTCTAACATTTTATTATCCAACAACATAAATGTACCATTACAGAGTGTTACAATCCACATATTTAACCTGCCAGATAGTAAAGTCCTTAACCTCAAGATCGAAGGTTGTTTGTAGACACTTTTATCTAAGATATTATCTCTTACAATGTGTGACAATAGAATCGAGCTTTTCACATTCTGGAGTAGCACCTACGGAAAGAAACCACCTTTGTGCTAGTAATTTCAACTACAGGTTTTGATTATTGGTATAATTTCTGATGAGGGATTGCCACAAAGGCTTTAAGTTGTTAGCCAATTTGCCTTTGGAGACAAACAGAGCATGACCAATGCAGTGTCTTATCCCCTTCAGAAATGTTATGCAAATTGCTCTTACGGAGAGATAGACTACAGTCTATTTATTGACTGTTGTGTTGGAGAATGTATAGGTAGTTAGGGAGAATGTAAGATGACAAGGAAAACTACTATAACAAATAGGGTATTGACAAGAGGAAGAATAATTATTACAAATATGGGGGGGACGACAATGTAGGTATTTAATTCGTAATAATTATAAATTGACAGATACTGGCATTAAGTATCAGTCAGCAATGTTGGAGATATACAAATTCAATATATTTTATTGCTACACTATTTGGTCCCAACTAAACACGTCTCTAATTTGAAATAGCTTACATTTCAAAAAAAACAATATTGGATCTTATGGGCGGTGCCAGTATACGACTGTTCATTCCATAACTACCTCATAATAATATTTGTAATGTAGTAAAGTAAAAGGTGCTGGATAGAGGAAGGCATTTTATATAATACTACGACGATGCTATATTTCTTTACATTGATATAATCAACACATTTATTGATATGGTAAAAGACCAAGAATCCTCTGTGGAGTTATCTAAAGTTATTGAAACAAGTACTAGTGGAATTTAGAGGATTTATATAATCAAAACACTGTTAAAGTAAGTCTTAAATTAGTTGTTTGTAGACATAAAGAAAGTAACAATATGTATTTATTTGTTATAGAAGAATGAAAACATGCAAGGAAGAGCAAAAGCAATGTGATACAACAAAGAAGGGGAAGCATGAAGACTTTTAGTAACTGTTCAGCAAGCTATACTAGGTAGTATTCATGTATATATAATCCATGAATTAATACAAGAGGAACAAAATTGTGTGCGTTCAGTAATTGACAACATATATATGTTAGTCACAGTATCGTTAAAAAGTAGAAAAAGTTCATGCTTTGCACTGGAGGCAACACATAACTTCTAAGTTCACATGAAGAGTTAAGACACAAAGCATCAACATAATATTATTGTAACATATTTTAAAATAAATAATGGCTACTAAAATGAGAAGGACCAGAACAGGTCTCATAGTGGAATAGTGTTTATATTGTCTTATAGATTTTTATTTTCATGGCCTTATTTTGGTTTTTTCTTCACGAATACAATTAGAAATTAATTCAAAGGCAATTAATTTGGTGTATCTAGAGAGGTATCAGAGAGACTGCTATTAGCTGAAGTAACTACATATATTGGCTTGTTAAATGCTCAGAATAATACTTTTAATAGCAGATATCTTATTATATAAAAATTAAAGATTAAAATTCATCTAGTTTGTAGTTATTATGGAGGAAAACAGAATAAAGAAAGAGAAAGAACATTGTGCCATCTCTATAAAGGCAGTGTTAACAACCAGCCTAATATATACCAATTATTATTATTGCAATGACAATGAAGAGTATATATTATACGTGTATGTACATATATATAGCCAATGTATGTATTATATATATATATATATATGATATTATATATATATATAATTATTCATGTACATATAATGTATGTTTTTTAAACAAATTTCACTTGAATTCCCATGTTTATTATTTTCTATTTCATATTGCATTTTTATATTATAATTAATCAATAGTAAAAGTAAAAACTACATATACACTAGATAAAACAACTACTTGTATACTTTATATAGCTGAAACTCACATCTACGTTTGTGAAAACATGCAATTTTTTCAGTTCATTCTAAAATTAATCACTAATGAAGATGTATTGTTGAAGAGAAAAGGCTGGCACCAACGTGTAAGGTCTCATTCAGTAGTACTCATAGTCCTCTGGGATGCTTTTGATGTATCTTCATGTAAATTTAATAAGACATTTTGCTGGCAACAAGCTACTAGAAAGGAGTCAGTCAAGTCAAAACTTACAATTATGTTGTGATGTTGGATATTGTTTAATTTTTTTTCTTATTTCCTGTCTTGGTCTATCACTGATATAAAGCCAGGTAGATGTTAAAATGACGTCATTACTGGTGTGTACTTCTCTTTTGCTTCTTGGGTAACTTTTGGGCATAGCCATTATTTTCAATGTATATTTTAATATTGATGCACTATATTGGTCAATTTTGGGTCTCGCATACTTCCTACAAGTAATTGGTTACAGTAGTTTTCGCTGGGGGGGGGGGGGGGGGGGGGGTATTGTACGCTGGTTTTAATATTGATCAGTTAATAGTTACTTTTCTTCTGCTGATAAACTGAGTGCTGTCATTTATTGGCATTCTATATCTATACCAATAGTGTTTGTCATTCTGGAAGTTATTAAGTGTTTACTGAATGATTTTTATATTTTTCTCATATGTAGTATCAGTGTATCTGTGTCTACAGTCATTGTCAGTAACTTTCTCTTCAAACATTGGCTAGATATTACACCTCACATTATTAATCCGGTCAAAGTGATTGCTAAAGTACTCAACTATAGGCTAGAAAGAACAAATATCCCAGGAATCGTAGTGCCTTGACATATGGGAGAGGACTAACCCTTCACGACTAGACTTGGGTAAGAAAAATATGGTGGACCTTCTCAGAGGAACAAGTAGAGAATGTGAAGACAATACTACGATTTGATACCCTCTTCTTTGTTTCATTGGTAGGTCTTATGTGTGCTGAGGAAGTCAGGCTATTCAACTTTTCATACTTCATATGACAAAGTCACATTTTTCTATCTTGCTATGTATTAAGTGATGCTTTATAACTTTGGTGTTGCTTTACTTCTAATCATTCTCTACCTTCTAATGTTGTATCAACGTCTTGTAAAGTATATTCCAAGTATGCTTAAAAGAATGGTTGTGGACTTGTTTTTTGCTTCATTAGCCTCCACTATATTATGTCATATTGTTTTCTTGTAAAAAGTTTCTTTATTTGAATACAACTACATACAAACAATCATTGTTCCTGATATATTATATGGAATTTCATTTGCTTTAATTCTTCCTACATCATTGGAGTTTCACAATAGCACAATCTCCACATGAAATGAGAGGGTTCATGGTGGGGATGTGGTTTGCAGCATTTTGCAATTGGTTCAGCCGTAAATATGAATGGCAAGTTTCCCTTTAATTGTGAAGATGATATAATCTGCCAAAATCCTTTTTATTATGTTTACAAGGTGTGATTATTGTCATCATAACTGGTAGTGTTTGTGATACTAGCTAAACGTTACAAGTTACGTGTAAGAGAAAATGAACAAGTCAATACATATGATAGCAGAGGAACATTATGTGAGATATATCGGACAGGATTTAGAGTATGAGAAAGAAATAACATGATTCTACTGATTGGTCTTGGTGTGTCAACAACAATTGCTCAGCCAGACACAGTACTACCTGACTGTCACTGTATAAAATAAACTTTATTAGTCTACTTTGAAACATTGATACTGTACTCTATACATGTTTAGTTAATCTTAGTTATGTCCCATGTAGATTATTTAATACAAATACATAAAATTTCAAAAAATATTCATAAAATGTATGGATAGTGATACAAACATCTGAAAACAAAAAAACAATAAAAATGGTGGTGTAAAAATTCCTACATGATAGCCACATAGTCCTCCTAAAAAAATATATAGAGTCTTGTACAGGAATTACTTTTCTACAGTATCTGAAGTGAATCTTTGAAAATTTCCCTATTTCACTAATTTTATTTGTCTTTAATTTGAAATTCCTCACTAAGGAGTTTTAAAGCAATTGCAAACTAGTAAGAAACGTAATTTGTAGGCAAGAAATAAACAGATGTGGATAGTGTTAACAATCTCTAGTCATAAGTAATAATAAACTATTTATAGATATTATATTGTTGGATAATGCAACAGGAACTTTTTAGACAGACTTATTCTGTTTTAGTTATGTATTTTACTGATACAATTTAGCTATCACATATTAATTAAGAGTATGAGGTCTATGGAGCCCAGGACAAGACATATATCATATTTATCTTCTTGAGCCCAGTTAAGAGCATTTGAAAGTCTAACAATGATAGATATTATAAAATACAATGTTGAATGGCCTGTTTAGGTAATTTAGTAAATATAACTTGTTATTACTTTGCTTAGTAGGCTAACTTTTAGTTAATAACTAGGACTACTATTCAGCTATATATCTGGCGAAATAAAATTGAAATTGAATAACGAATGTTATTGAACTTGTTGAGTGTGACACTGCAAGACATCATTGGTTGATAGACGTTTATACAAAAATATAGACACTTCATATATTTGCATCTTACATGAGATACGTACATGTGTTACTAGCGCTAGTGTTGTGTTACTGACTTCATTTTTTCTCTTATTAATAAGACATTTGAATCTTTCGTTGATTATGATAATAGAGCCAATAAGGTAAACTTAATGTATTTTTAATACTATTAACAGATGACATTGTATTCTGAACAAAGAAAACAACAAGTCTAAAACTAATAAAGGACATTCCATGGAATATGTCTGTAATATTTGTAAGGTTTTATGTGGACATAGTTAAAGGCCAAACAGGTAAGATAGACTCGCTCCAAAACAACAAAACACCATTCTCTAATCAGAGGACAATTAAAAAGAAATACTTGCTAAATTCACTTATTCCACTAGTACAAAATATCCGGGGAAATTTCTGTAGTACGCCCGGTAGGGACTGCTGGCAAGGTTGTCCCTCTTAGTATAAAGTTGTCCCCTATGGGAGACGTCCTGTATAAAATAAAGTGTCCCCCCTAAATAGGTATATAGGCATTATGACTCAAAACAAAACAATGAAAAAAATCTATTAACAAAATTGAAAAGTATAATGTATGTTCACCAATTACCAACAGATACCAAAAACCTAGTCAACAATGTTACAAAACCATTTCTAAGATTACTCTTTCCCAAGCTCTTATGAGTCTTCCACAACACATATGGTAAAAAAATTTTTTTAAAAAAAAAAAACCTTTTTTTTTTTCCGGTTATAAAAAAATTTTTTTTTAAAAAAATTTTTTTCCCCTTTTTTAATTTTTGTTTGGGAAATTAAAAATTTTAAAAAAAGGAAAAAAGGAAAATTTTTTGGGGAATGGGTTTTTTTAGGTTTATAAAAATTTATTTTCCTTCATAATTTTAAAAATAAAATTTTCCCAAAGGGTTATTTAAAATTTTTTAAATTAAAAAAATTTTTGGTTTTTTTAAAAAAAAATAAAAATTTTTTTAAAAAAAAGACATTTTTTAAAAAAAAAAGTTTAAAAGGGTTTAAAGGGCCTTTTTTGGTTAAGGTTTTCTTTTTGGGGGGGGAAAAAAAAAATTGGGAAAAAAAATTAATTAAAGGGAAAAAAAAAATTAATTGGTTTTTTTTTTAAAAACCCCAAAAAAAAAAATTTAAAAGGGTTTTCCCGGAAAAGTTTTTTAAAAGGGTTTTTATTAAAAAACCCCCCAAAAAAAAAAATTTTAAAAAAAAAAAAAAAAAATTCTATTAAAAAAAAAAAAAATTTTTAAATTAACCCTTTTCCAAAACCCAAAAATTTCCCCCTTTTTAAATTAACCCCCCTTTTTCCTTCCCCCCTTTTTTATAACCAAAAACCCCGGGGAACCCGGGGCCCAAAAAAATTTTTTAAAAAATTTTTTCTTAATTTTTTTCCCAAAAAAGGAAAAAAAAAAAATTTTTTTTAAAAGAAAATGGGTTTTTAAAAAAAAAAAAAAATTTCTTTCCTTTTAAAAAAAATTTTCCCCAAACCCAAATTTTTTTTAAAAAAAAAAATTTATTAAAAATTCCGGAAATTTTTTAAAACCCAAAAAACCCAAAAATTAAAAATTTTAAAATTAAATTTAAAAAAAACTTTTTTTCTTGGGGGGAAATTTATTAGGGTTTTTTTTTAAAAAAAAATTTAAATTTTTAAAACCTTTTTTTTTAAAGGAAATTTTTTTTAAAAAAAGGGGAAAAAAGGAAAAAAAACCCCACCCCCAAAATTTTTAAAAAAAAAAAGGGTTTTTATTTTAAATTAAATTGGGTTTTTTCCTAAAAAAAAACCCCTAAATTAAAAATTTTTAAAAAAATTTCCCTTTTAATTTTAAAAAGGGGTTTTTGGGTTAAAAAGGGTTTAGGAAAAAAAAAATTTTAAAATTTAGTTTTTAATTTGGGGAAAAATTTTTTTTTTTTTTAAAAAAAAAAATTTTTTTGGAAATTTCCGGGTTTTTCCCTTTAAAAATTTTCCCTTTCGCAATTTAATTTTTTTTTAAAAAATTTTTCCCTTTTGGGCCCAAACCAAAATTTTTGGTTTTTTTGGGGGGGGAAAAATTTTGGGAATTCAAATTTGGCAAAATTTTCCCCCGGGGTTTTTTGGTTATTTTTTTTTAAAAAAAAAAGGGTAAAAAAAAAAAAAATTTTAAATTTTGGGGGAAAAAAAAATTTTTTTTTTTAACCTTGATTTGGGGCCTTTCCTTAAAAAAATAAAAAAAATTTTATTAAAAACCCCCCAAAAAAATTTAAAGGTTTTCCCCCTTTTTTGGTTTCCAAAGGTTAAATAAAATTTAAAAACCCAAATTTTTTAATTCCCCCCCCCCCCCCCCCCCCCCCCCCCCCCCCCCCCCCCCCCCCCCCCCCCCCCCCCCCCCCCCCCCCCCCCCCCCCCCCCCCCCCCCCCCCCCCCCCCCCCCCCCCCCCCCCCCCCCCCCCCCCCCCCCCCCCCCCCCCCCCCCCCCCCCCCCCCCCCCCCCCCCCCCCCCCCCCCCCCCCCCCCACCCCCCCCCCCCCCCCCCAAAACCCCCCCCCCCCCCCCCCCCCCCCCCCCCCCCCCCCCCCCCCCGGGCCCCCCCCCCCCCCCCCCCCCCCCCCCCCCCCCCCCCCCCCCCCAAACCCAAAACCCCCCCCCCCCCCCCCCCCCCCCCCCCCCCCCCCCCCCCCCCCCCCCCCCCCCCCCCCCCCCCCCCCCCCCCCCCCCCCCCCCCCCCCCCCCCCCCCCCCCCCCCCCCCCCCCCCCCCCCCCCCCCCCCCCCCCCCCCCCAAAAACCCCCCCCCCCCCCCCCCCCCCCCCCCCCCCCCCCCCCCCCCCCAAACCCCCCCCCCCCCCCCCCCCCCCCCCCCCCCCCCCCCCCCCCCCCCCCCCCCCCCCCCCCCCCCCCCCCCCCCCCCCCCCCCCCCCCCCCCCCCCCACCCCCCCCCCCCCCCCCCCCCCCCCCCCCCCCCCCCCCCCCCCCCCCCCCCCCCCCCCCCCCCCCCCCCCCCCCCCCCCCCCCCCCCCCCCCCCCCCCCCCCCCCCCCCCCCCCCCCCCCCCCCCCCCCCCCCCCCCCCCCCCCCCCCCCCCCCCCCCGCCCCCCCCCCCCCCCCCCCCCCCCCCCCCCCCCCCCCCCCCCCCCCCCCCCCCCCCCCCCCCCCCCCCCCCCCCCCCCCCCCCCCCCCCCCCAAAAAAAAAAACCCCCCCCCCCCCCCCCCCCCCCCCCCCCCACTTTAAAATAGGGATCTGTTACTTCAACAACTCATAAGCCACTCTACAGTCTTTTTGTTGCGTAAAGCAGCTGCGCGACCATTTGATGAAAATAATCAATAATTGGTAAAATAATCAATTTTCCTGATTGAGACACAGGCGACAAGGGCCAATAAAAAATCAATTCGATGTGGTACCATCGGGGAATGAACTGTATATGTAACATTGGTCTTGTGAGTTCACTGTCTCTCGTTCTTTGACACTCATCACTGGATACTACTATAAGTCACAGTACCACTTATAATAGAAAAAAACCAAATCACTTACAACTTGCTGCACATCTTTATGACTCCCCTTCCATGTAAATCTCTCAATAACTCTAGTATGTCTTTTTTCACCAAGATATCCAGCTGTTGGTCAGCATGGAACAAACACAATGCGTAACTTTCAGCTTTGATTGTACATACTCACCCACTGAAAAACAGAAAATATTATTATAAATTATTTTAAGATAATAAAAAAAGAACGGAGGAAAATAATACAAACTGGTCCCTGACTTCTTCTCATAGTACACTTTCCCCTTTCTTCTGGAATTGCTAGTTTGCCACGCCTTTTCCTAATGATTACTCTTCCTGTTAGCAGAACAATCTGGAGCAATAAATTCCATTTCTATGTAAGTTTATGTTCCTCTGTCAGGTGGTCCCATCTTCTCTCTTGCTGTGTACATCAGGCTGTTTTGACCACTTTGATGAAACTTCCCAGGTGGCTAAAAGCTCTCCATTTAAGTACAACACAACATAAGAAGTGGATTAATCGATTTGTATGTGTCAAATTCACTTCTCTTTACCAAATTAACACGTCTGAGACGCCTGGGTCCAAATATTGCAAAGCGGACTTAATTTTGCAGACTTTTTGTTGCCAAATTTGGTCCCTAGGTCCAAATTTTGCACCCCGGACCAAATTTTTTTTCGTACACACTCCTGTGGTAAATGAATAGCCACAGATAAAGATTATCATTGTATCTTCTATATAAGTACCAATAAGAAGAAAAAATTCTCAATGTCATTCCTGAGAGTGTGTCTTTATCATTGTACTACTACTAAGGTTATCATAATATAGGCCTTTAGATGTTTGTACAATTTGATAATACGATATAGTTGGATAAAATCTAAAGAGGTCATGTGCTCTATAGAGGTCTTACTCAGAGTTAATGTCAGACCTCTCTTGTGGTGAGGGGTATACTCCTTCACGTAAAGAAAGAGTAAGAATTGATGGACAATTTAGAAGCTAATACAAACACGAGGCACAACCTACTCATTTAATGAGCCAGGTGGATAGAGCCACCACCACTTGATAAAATCTAATATGTTTTTTAAATTATGTTTCATAAGTCATGTTTTTGTCCTGTCTTGTCTGCATGTGTAACTGGTAACATTAAATGGAAATAATTATTAAATATATCATTATCTGATTAATTGTTATTAATAATATTCTTGTATTTCCTGTTTTTCTTCTTTTGCGTAGTCAACAGCAATTTTTTGTCTTACTGGAAATTTTTTCTAGGGTATAAAATTAATTATCTGTTATTTTTATCAAATGAAATAAAATTTATTAAGCACTTGTTATCTTAGGACAAAAATATCAGAAGTTTGTATCCTACCCACCAAGAAATTATCCTGGGACATAAAACTTGCTTACAATTTTTATCCTAGAATGAATTTCTCAAGATACTTTTATCCTAGGATAAGAATATTCAGATTATTTCAGACAAAACAAGTCACTTTCTATACTAAGAGTAATGATCAAAGTAGATTGGTAATTGTATGTTATTCATGTTAGGCAAAAACACAGCAATTAGTAGTAATGATCTTATTGAATAATGTAAAAACCTATTTAATTTAAGATATTTTTGAATATATTTTGTCATAAAATAGTAGCACACAATTAATACAAAAAATAAATATATAACATAAAGTCCACAACAACTCAAAAACTGAATAGGGACAAAACATTAATGGATACAGCTGCTGCAATACCAACATGTAACTTTATTGTTACACACTACATCTGGTACATTCACACATAAACATATGATACCACTCTTTGCATGCATCACATTTTGATCATTTCTCCTATTTTAGGCATTCTGTACAAACAGTATATGGAATATTTAAATATATGAATTTATTAAACATAAATGAAGTAAGTTAATGGGTTCTATACGAAAGTAAACATTAACTTACTTCATTTCTTACATCATAAATTATAAGATCACTTCTTATGATTTAAAATTTTCTTTTTTTGTAGATATTAATCAGTGTCTATCAAGATATATCATATTTTATGATACTGGTAATGCAATCATTTGTGTAGATGGTATTATTATGTTGCTTAATTTGGGCTATTTGTGTCTCAGTTAATTCATGTGGCTCCTGAGGGCATTATTAGCATACCACATTTGATTTTAAACCAACTAATTTGAGTCAATAAATCAGTGACTCTATGACAATGACATATATTGCAATTGCTAGAGGATCTCCTTGAGTTGTCCCTTCCTAGACGATACACTTAATCCAATAAAAAACTAACTCTGCCTCTGTGATAAGTATTAATCAGAACTTTTGATAATGGGGGACAAAGATATTTGATATTGATTAGAGATTTCCTTCAATTGAAATATCATTGAAGCATTGATGAGCATAATACATACATCTTTAGTCTCCCTCCATATTTTTTCTTTATCACATAAATAGCAGCCTCACAGACTGCATGCTGCATAACTGCAATGATCAAATGACTTCTTAACATTCCTTACAATTAACAATTCAGATGACCCTGCGACCATATTTTTTACTTACTTCCCCAATGCCAATGTGATAAAATAGGACTATTACAGAATAATCTACTAAATAAACAAAACACCAGAGAGTTGTAAAAAACACTAGATGTTACTCCCATGTTCTCCTTTTTCATGTTTAGGACACAACATAAGACTCTCATTCCACTATCATGATCCCATCTTCATATGTTACATGCTTCACTTTATACAGCCTATATTATGTATTATATAAGAATTGGCTGAGCATTTTCAAAAACTTAGTTTACATATTTGATGCATAAATACATATAAGAAAGTACATTTTAAAAGGCATTCTTAGTACTGATTTATGTTATTCTTTCTATATAGAGACAGGTTAGTTTAGTATTTATGCTATATACTGTTAAAATGTTCTGATGTTTTTATGCTCAAGTGTAGATTTTGTGACAATGCTAGTCATCTAAATAATAAACATTCACAAATGTCAGACCAGAAGTCATGTTTTCACGAGAATTATTAGTGGAGGAGGAAGATGTTTGACAATGCAATCCTTATCAAAATGAAAGGACTTTAACACCTTGGAAACTCTACATAACATTTACAAAGAGTCACTTTTTAACCAAGAGATAATTGATTTAAAATGATAGGTTGACTAACCAGATGAAATGCTGACCTCAGTGACTTGGTAGACAATCAATATAGGCACAACATAGTTTATCACATCAAAAAATTGTTATTATGCCGAAAGTTTGAAACTCTCCTCTTCTATCACAGTTCTTCTCAAAGTTGTCAAAACATTATATTAATTAATACTAATGTTGGAGTATGCACTAAATATTGTTACCCACAAGTGCTATATAAGTGTCTAGAGGTTTTAGAAATGTCTTATTATTACCAAAACAACATGATCACTCTCTTGTCATTCATTAACAGCAACAACAATGAGATTTAACGTTGGTAGTGTAAAAATTTCTACATAGTAGCCACAAAATAAGACTCTATAATATGTTTTAATGTGACTAGTGGCTATCATGTAGGAATTTATATCATCATTTCGAATGTGTTCTTGTTTCAAATGTTTGTAACCACCATCCTTACATTTTATGAGTGGTTTTTAAATTTTTATATACTTGTATTAAATAATCTACATGGGACATAACTAACATTTAACCTAACATGTATATAGTACAGTGTCAATGTTTCAAAGTAGTCTAATAATATATTTATACAGTTATCAGGTAGTACATGTCTGACTAGCACTTGTATTGACAAAAAGACCAATCTGTAGAATCATGTTATTTCTTTCCTGTACTCTACTTCCTGTTCTATATATCTGACATAATGTTCCTCTACTATCATATTTATGTTGACTTCATTTTCTCTTACACGTAACTTTGTAATGAATAAACTGTTTACAAGAAAACAAGATGACATAATATAGCAGAGCTAATAAAGCAAAAACAAATCCTAGACCAATTCTCTTAAGCATACTTGGGAATATACTTTACAAGACGTTGATACAACATCAGAAGGTAGAGAATGATTTGAAAGAAAAGCAAACACCATGAATAAACCATCACCTAATACATAGCAAGACAGAAACTTTGAATTGTCATATGAAATTGTGGAACTTAAATAACTAACATTTCTCAGCACACATAAGAACCTAACAATGAAACAAAGAGAGGTATCGATCGTAGTACTGTCTTCACATTCTCTACTTGTTCTTCTGAGAAGGGTCCACCATATTTTTTCCTTACCTAAGTCTAGTCGTGAAGGGTAGTCCTCCTCCCAATATGTCAAGGCACTATGATTCCTGGGATATTTGGTTTTTTTTCTAGCATAGTTTGAGTACTTTAGCAATCATTTTTACAGGATTAATAATGTGAGGTGTAGTATCTAGCCAATGTTTGAAGAGAAAGTTACTGACAATGACCGTAGACACAGATACACCTGATACTACATATGAAAATATATAAAAATCTTTCAGTAAAACACTTAATGACTTCCAGAATGACAAACACTATTGGTATAGATATAGAATGCCAATAATGATCCCAGCACTCAGTTTATCAGCAGAAGCTCCTATTAACTGATCAATATTAAATTGTACAATATTTGAGCGAAAACTACTGTACCCAATTACTTGTAGAAAGTACGCGACCTCCCGAAACTGGACCAATATAATACATCAATGTTTAAATATACATTGACAATAACTGCTATGCCACAAGTTACCCAAGAAGCAAAAGAGAAGTACACACCAGTAATGATTATTTTATATCTACCTGGCTTTATATCATGAGTAGACCAAATACAGGATATAAGAAAAAAATAAACAATACCCAACATCTCCAACATAATTATATAAGTTTTTGATTTTGGTTGTTATAATAGCTAATTGCAGCAAAATGAGTTATTAAATTTATTTGAAGATACATCAAAGCATTCCAGAGGATTATGAGTATTACTGACAGAGAACTTACATATTGGGTACCAGCCTTTCTCTTATAACAACACACATCTTCATAATCTCAGATACAGCTGACAAAATATTTCTATGCTTCAAAAACTTATGATGTGAGTTGAGCTATAAAATATACCAAATAATTTGTTTTAGCTAGTGTGTGTGTAATTTCACTTTACTATTTATCAATAGATAATGAAAAGCAAAATGAATAGTAAATATTGGGATTCCAGTATTGTGAAACATACATTGTATTCTCTTAGAACAACACATCTTCATTGTTAATTGGTCTTAGTACTGACAAAGAGTTAGCAAATTTCACAAACATGAGTTTTAACTATATAAAATATACAAAGCAGTTTTTTAGCTAATGTATATGTAGTTTCATTTTAATTATTGATCAATATAATCTTGAAATGCAATATGAAATAAAAAAAATAATAGATGTTAGAACCCAAAGTAACAACTGTTAAGAGCATACATTATGTGTGTATGTATAATGTGTGTGTGGGGAGAGGGGGGGCTAAAAGAATTTTTAACTCTAGTCTTTACATAAGGTATCTACTATTAAAGTGTTTATTCTGAGTGCTTTAGCAAGCAACTATGTAGTTATTTGAGCATAGTAGTAATCTCTCTAGTAGTCTCTCTGGTTTTGAATTAATTTTATTCATAAATTATATATGGCATGAAGACTACAGAGTATAGCTGATTAAATATTTGCTAAATGTCTTCTCCTTTTTGTTGTCTCATATTGTTTTTTTGATTTTCCTTATTCTTCTATAGGAAATAATAATATTATTATTTTGTTGTTTATATGTTCAAAAACGTCAACTTATGACTTACTATAACAATATGTTTTGGTTACATAAATCTCTAGATTTGAACTAGTACTTGTTCATTATAATACATAACTTTAGATTTGGCTACTAACATTGGGAAACAAAGCACAAGTTTCTAAATTGGATGAATTTTGCAATGTTGGTGATGTTAATTTTATCTTTATATGATATGAAACTGACAAGGTGCTTCATTACACTTTTTCAAAGTAGCTCCATGTAATGTTCTTGGTCTTTTATCAGATCAAATATGCACACATCTGGGCAAATTATATAATCACACTAGAATTTTGATACTGAGGTAATAAACTGATTAGTAATCTATAATTATCATAAATGTATACAATAATGTTGTTTAGCATATCAATGTACACTTGATAGTTATGTTGTAGTATTATATAGAATGCCTTCCTCTATCCAGCACCTTTTAATTTACTATATTATAAATTTTATTAATATTAGGTTTTATTTTATAGTTATTTATCATGATCAATGAAGGAGTCAAGTGGTCTTAATACGAGAGAATGAGGTAATGGACACAAACAAATAGCAGATAGTAACACATGTATATCTCCTGTAAGTTGAAAATATATGAAGTGTCTATATTTATGTATAAACTCTACCATGATGCCTTGCAGTGCCACATCAACACTTTCACATAACATTCATCTTTCAAATTCAATTTTAATAAAAAATTACCTCTTGATTGTTGAATAGTAGACCTAATTGTTGACTAAAGTAGAGGCTTTTAAGCAAACAAATGATAGTTATACTTACTAAGTTATTAAACCATTGACACTAACTTGTGATGCCTGTCTTTTGTCACACTATCAAATGCTCTTAACTGGCCTCAAAGAAGATAAATATGATATAATGTCTACGTCTTGGCTCCATAGACCTCATACTCTTAATTAATATGTGATAGCTAAATTGTATCAGTAAAATACATAACTAAAACAGAATAAGTCTGTCTAAAAAGTTACTGTTGCATTATCTACCAATATATTATCTATAAATAGTTTATTTGGTCAATATAAACATAACCTAGTATAGAATATAGGACTTGTTTAAGTTACTTGAAGGTATCCTAACTAACTATGGTACATATACTACATATTGTTTATTGTATGCATCACCTCAAAATTTCATTTCTGCTTATGACTAGAGATTATTAACATTATTCACGTCTGTGGTTTCTTACTTCAAGCTACATTTCTTACTAGTTTACAATGCTTTAAAACTCCTTATTGAGCTTTTTCAAATTGAGACCAGTAAAACTAGCAAGACAAGGAATTTTCAATGTTCAAATGCTGTAGAAAAATCAAACAATGTGTAATTCAATGAATGGAAAGATATGGAATAAATCTTCTAAACCATACACAATCAACTTTTCTATAATATTGATCAGTAGATTATTGAATCTAGTTTTTGCTAATAATCATTAAATGTAGAAAATTTTGGAACCATTTCTTTACTTTCTCTACACTTTGACAAATCATCTTTGTCCCATAGCAGCTCCTGATATCTGTGCCTTTGTGATGTGATAAAAATATTTGTTTCTTTGAAGATATCACAACATTATTAATTACACCATAACTCCTTATAGATTAAATGAAAATTGGAAGCATCAACATAAACATATTCTGGGTCATCTTTTGCTATAAAAGATCCACCACTTGTAATTGGGTAAGAGTCCTGAGGAATAATTAGCATACCACACTTTTTTGTTAAATCAACTAGTTTGAGTCAATGAATCAGTGGTTCTTTGCCAATGGCATAATTATATTGCTAAAGAATCTCCTTGAGTTTTCCCTTCTCTGCAATAATAACCAACTTTGTCTCTATGGTAAGTATTACTAAGAACTTTTGAGAGTGGGTGACAAAGACATAGGGGTAGGAAAGGGGGGGCAGGAGGGGCTGAAGCCCCTCCTGATTTGCACTCAAGACTATGTACATAATAACCTTTTGACTGAAGTGGTTATGTGTGTTAATTTGTGTACATTAACAATCAATCACCACATTATTGTGTGGTCATGTTACCTTCTGTAAATTAATTGCTATAACAAAAGTATTAATAGAACGAAATGCACTTTTCAATCTTACTCCAACTATAAAATTACCTGCAAACTACTATGACCCAAGAACAACTAAACCATGTCATGCTGTTATATACACATAAGGACCATACAGATGACATAAATCTTATTTGAAATAGCTAGAGTTTGTTTCTTTTAACGACAGACGAATTAATTTGCTTGGTCAATTTTGATGTTTAATAAAATAATGCTAAGGTCAGCCCCCCCCAACTTAAACTTTATTCCTACCCCAGTATTGATTAGAGATGTCCTTCAATTGAGAATATTATTTGAAGTATTGATGAGTATAATACATATATCTCTAGTCTCTAGTCCTTATATATTTTCTTCATCACATGAATAACAGCCTCAAGACTGTTTGAATTATTCTGGTGCTTTATGTGCAAGTAGTACATCTGTGACAATGCTAGTCATCTAAACAGTAAACACTCACAAGTGACAGGCTAGCAGTCATTTTTTTATCAAAAATCTTTATCTGTGGTGGAAGGAGATATTCAACATTGTAATCTCTATCAGAGATGATACGACTAGAAAACGTTACATGACATTAACACTTTAACAGAGAGAGGATTGTTGTCATTCCTTAGCAAGAGATGATTAATTTTGAAATGACAGGCTGGCTAATCCACTAATAGCCACAACAATCCAATTTAGCGTTGATAGTATAAAAATTCCTACATATTAGCCATAACATAATACACTATATATGTTTTAGTGAGACTACGTGGCTATCATGTAGGAATTTATATCATCATTCCTATTGTGTTCTTGCTTGAAATGTTTGTAACCACCATCCTTATATTTCATGAGTGTTTATGAAATTTTATATACTTGTATTAAATAATCTATATGGGATATAACTAACATTAACTAAACATGTATATAGTACAGTATCAATATTGAAAGCAGTTTAACAATTTAGTTTACACAGTTATGAGGTAATACATGTCTGGCTAGCACTTGTGTTAAACACAAGTGCTTACACAGTCAGGTTGTCATGTTGACATTAAGACCAATCTGTAGAATCATGTAATTCTTTCTTGTACTCTAATTCCTGTTCCATATATTTAACACAATGTTCCTCTGCTATCATATGTATGTTTAACTTCATTTTCTCTTACACGTAACTTGTAACGTTTTAGCTAGTATCACAAACATTACCAGTATGATGACAATAATCACACTCTTGTAAACATAATAAAAAAGATTTTGGCAGATTAAATCACTTTCACATTTAAAGGGATACTTGCCATTTATATTCACTACTAATCCAATTGCAAATGTTGCAAACCACATTCCAACCATGAACCCTCTCATTTCATGTGGTGACTGAGCTATTGTGAACTCCAATGATGTAGGAAGAATTAAAGCAAATGAAATTCCATATAATATATCAGGAACAATGATTGCTTTGTATGTAGTTTGTATTCAAATGAATAAACTGTTTACAAGAAAACAAGATGACATAATATAGTGGAGCTGATAAAGCAAAAACAAGACCTAGACCAATTCTCTTAAGCATACTTGGAATATACTTTACAAGACGTTGATACAACATTAGAAGGTAGAGAATGATTAGAAGTAAAGCAACACCAAAGTATAAAAGCATCATTAATACATAGCAAGATAGAAAATGTGACTTATTCATATGAAGTATGAAAATTGAATAGCCTGACTTCTCTGCAGCACAAATAAGACCTACCACTGAAACAAAAAGAGGTATCAATCCTAGTACTGTCTTCACATTCTCAACTTGTTCCTCTGAGAAGGGTCCACCATATTTTTCCTTACCCAAGTCTAGTCGTGAAGGGTAGTCCTCCTCCCAATATGTCAAGGCACTACGATTCCTGGGATATTTGTTTTTCTAGCATAGTTGAGTACTTTTAGCAATCATTTTTGACAGGATTAATAATGTCAGGTGTAGTATCTAACCAATGTTTGAAAAAAATGTTACTGACAATGACTGTACACACAGATACACCTGATACTACATATGAGAAGGTATAAAAAGTGTTTCACTAAACACTCAACAACTACCAGAATGACAAGCACTATTGGTATAGTCATAGAATGACAATAAATGACAGCACTCAGTTTATCAGCGGAAGCTCCTATTAACTGGTCAATGTTAAATTGTACAACATTTGAGCGAAAACTACTGTACCCAATTACTTGTAGGAAGTATGCGAGACCCAAAATTGACCAATATAATGCATCAATGTTTAAATATATATTGATAATAACTGCTATGCCACAAGTTACCCAAGAAGCAAAAGAGAAGTACACACCAATAATGATCAATTTTATATCTACCTGGCTTTATATCAGTGAGTAGACCAAAGATAGGAAATGAGAAAAAATTAAACAATATCCAACATCACCAACATAATTGTAAGTTTTGACTTGACTGTCATAGTAGTTTGTTGCAGCAAAATGTCTTATTAAACTTACATGAAGGTACATCAAAGCATCCCATAGAATTATGAGTATTACTGACTGAAAACGTACACATTGGGTGCCACCAGCCTTTCTTTTAGAACAACACATCTTCATTAGATAGGATTGACAAATATTTGCATGCTTAACAAACTTATAATATTAGTTTAGCTATATAAAGTATATACTAAGTAGTTTTATTTTAGCCAGTGTATATGTAATTTCACTTTACTATTGATCAAAAGATCATAATGAAAAGCAAGATAAATAGTAAACATTGGAAATTCCAGAGCATACATTGTATGCATAAATGTTGTATCCATGTACTTAGAGGATATGTATCAAACATGAAGCAATCTGATTGGTCAATTTTGAGTCATAAATCACATAGAATAAGTCTGCCAACATTTAAAACATGTCTGCTAACCCTTAGAAATTTGTCTGGGAAATGCTGAAGTCTTTCACATGAAATAATTATTTTCACAACAAAATGATAATGAATTATAAGAATTATTGTTTTGACAAAGTGTTTAAATTATTCAAAGATAGCTAGCTACCTTACTGCCTTTTTCATGGCATGTCTTTATAAGCTCACTCCAACACTGTAACTCACTCACTGTCTTAGCTCTCAATTTCTTTTTATTTATTTATAAAACACAAAAGACATCAATAGCAAAGCTAATATAAAGAGCATCAATAAACAATACTAAATTTATAATGAGAATAAAATAACATAATAAGTAAAGGATTAATAATAGTGATGATATTGATAGATGAATATTGCAGAGTTTTAGTGTGAAGTGTTGAACTTTTTCCAATTTGTTGAAGTCAGGAATGGAATATGGATCCCAAACAGAGGAGCTGTACATAAGATGGGGAGGATTAATGTCAATTACAATTTGATAAGAACAGAAGAAGAAAGGTTATAGTAAATTTGACGATAGATGTAGCCAAGCATTTTCTTGAACTTGGAACAGATTTCATTGATGTGAATAGACCAGGAGAGGTTAGAGGTTAGAGTAACACCTAGGTATTTAAATGAGAGACTAATTCAAGAGGTGATCCATCAAGGAAAAGAAAGAAGGAAGAGTAGTAAAGGACATAGGAGGCTTCCTGGAAATGATCATGTATTTAGTTTTTGAGTGATTAATCATTAGGTGTTTAGATTTGACCCAGGAAGAGAGAATATTAACATTAGATTGTGCACATGAAAATTCAAAGAATGATTTGAAGGGACACAATAGGAGGAGGTCATCAGCATATAGGATGATGGATGATGTTGACGAGAAAGGTAACTGGAATATGTCATTTACATACAAAATGAAGAGACAAGAATCGAGCCTTGAGGAATGTCAGATAGGACAGTAGACTTAGAAGAGGAACAGCCATCAACACACAACTGCAGAAGGAAATCAGTTGTGAGATAGCTTTGAAGCCACACCATAAGGTAATGAGGAATGTCGAGTGAAAAAAGAAGGGGTTGATGTGGAACTGAGTCAAATGCTTTAATTAGATCAAGAAAGGTTGCACAGATTGAGTAACCTTTATCCAAACCATGAGTTTGTGGAAATATAATCAGGGCAGACTCCGTGGAATGACCAGATCTAAAACAAAATTGAGAATTAGATAAAAGATTATGAGTCTTGCAAAAGTCAAGTAACCAGTTGAAAATATGTCTTTCTAGGACCTTGCTGATATGTGGTAGTAGAAATATGGGACAATAACCTGTGGGAAAGATGGAGCTGAAGAGTGCTTTGGTATAGATATAACTGAGAATTTTTCCAGTCATCAGGAAAGATACCAGACTTAATTGACAGATTAAAGATAGAAGTAAGTGGTCATGAAATGGAATAGGCAGTTTTCTCTTAACATACGAGCTGAAATACCTTCAGGATCCGTTAGAAGTATTACATGGAATCTGAAGAAGGAACTTTGCAACTTCGATGTTGGAGCATAAAAGATGAGATGAAACATTCTTCAAAGGAACCAGAGTCATCAAAGCTGTGAAAAGTGGGAGGAACAGATAGATTTGAAACAGTTACAAAAGAATTGGTTAATCATATTAGCTTTGGATAAAGGTGTGGTAGCTGAGGAGCCATTAAAGGACAAAGTGGGAATAGAGAAAGACTTCTTATTCATTTTTTTAAAGAGAGCCAGAAGTCCTTGGAAGATGAGAAGAGGATAGCTTGTGGAAAAAAGTAGATTTCAAATGATGTTGGTAGGATAGCGTTTTGTTTCTACAAATGTGATATTGAGACATTAGAGATGATGATTTAGCTCTTTTGGCTTTAGTAAATAGGGCATTATGTTTGTGAATACAAGAAAGGAGGTGGTTGTTAGCCCAGGGTGGTGAATTTTTAATAGGCACTAATTTAGATGGGATGGTAGATTCATTACTTCAATAAAGACTTCTTTAAACATGGACCAAGTGTAATTGACATCAGTGTAGGATAAGAGAGAGTCCCCAGGGGAGAGAAGAGATGATAAAATTACCTGCTTTAAAGTCACCTTTGCTATAAAGCCAAATACTGTAAAGATTCTTAGAGGAGGGTTTGTATTGCTTGTCTCAAAGGGACAATGAACAATAATGAATTATGATCTGAAGAAGAAAATGGAGGAAGAACAAAAGAAGAACATGACAAATTTGAAGGAACAAAAATAAAAAATCAACAGTTGATGGTGTTCCTGAGTGAGAATAATGGATAGGTTCTTTGACAACTTGAGAAAGACCAATGGAATTGGTAAAAGTCAAGGAGTTTGGTTAGAAGGAGAGGAACTCATAAAATTTATGTTAAAATCACCAGTAAGAAAAAAAAAGAGAGGTTAAGAAATCAATGAATATGTCCAGGGATTGATTATCACTTGGAGGCCAATAAAAAAGAGCCAAGCATGAATGAATAATTAGAAATATGACAGAGAGAAGGATGATTTCAAGATTCAAGGATGATGGGATTACTTTGAATGAAAGTGAAGATTTAATATAAACAGCTTATCCACCACCATGGTGGGAACAATCTTTACAAACACAGCGATAATTAGGTATAGAGATCTCATTGTCAGAAATGTCAGGAGACAACCAGGACTCAGAAATACAAACAATATCAGGAAAGAAAAGGGACATATAAGAGCAAGATCATCTAGTTTAGGTAGAGACTTCTAGTATTCTAGTAACATTGTAGAAGAGAGGCTGATGCATGGGATGATACTTGAGGTAAAATGGAATAAGACTGAGGATGAGGGGAGGGGGGAGGGGGGGTGTGTGCAAAGGCCAATGGCCTCTGATTAAAAAAGTACGGAAAGAAGATGTGCGTACAAAGAGAAACCATTGGATTGAAGTTGGGAAATAGGAGGAGGGGCAGTAAATGGAGGATGGGGAGAATTGGAGGAGGAGCAGTAGGATGGTGAAGATTTAGAGGAGGAAGCTATTGATGAGGGTTGAGAATTGGAGGAGGAGCTATTGATTGGATGGTTGAGAATTGGAGGAGGAGCATTGATGGATGGTTGAGAATTGGAGGAGGAGCTATTGATGGATGGTTGAGAATTGGAGGAGAAGCTGTAGAGGAAGGGTTGAGAGTTTGAGAAGGAGTACTGTAGGAGGGTGGAATTTGGAGAAGGAGCGGTAGAGGAAGAGTGAAGAATTAGAAGTAATGATAATGTAATGATAGAAGGGAGTTGAAAAATTGCTGGGCTCAGAAGAATGAATTAGATGTAGGAATGGAAATAGAACTGGCAGCAGAGCAGGATAACATTTGTACTTCGTGAGTATGTTGACCGAAGGATCAATTAGATTTTATGTTTTAAGCTTTGATGTTACTTTCAAAGTCTCTACAACAGTGGAACACTCACTGAATGTTTGAGCTCTGAGACAACAAATTGTTCTTTGGGACACTGTACTACAAGTCATTCAATTTTTTATTGGAAGAGTTGTCTTTAAGTCTCTATGTTGCTATTGTTGGCTGTACATTTACACTTCAAGTTTTAGAATATATTGGCATTTTCCAAGATCTTTCAAACACTATAACACTTGCTAAACATCCTAGCTCTCAAATGACTAGTTTCTCTTCAGGACATGACATTTGCTTATTACATTCTAAATTATTTAGATGTTTTAGACAATAGGATCTATGTGGTTTAGTAAACCACAGACTGATCTTATACTTTCAGTTTGGTTTGAAAGTTGATAACATGGTGATTAAGACTATTGTTATAGTTATGCTTTTATTGTGTTGTGGCGTATAGTTCGAAGTCATGAACCGAAGAAACAGTTTATAATATTATCAATCTGTTTGAAGCTTCAGGGGAAAATGATGGGAAAAAGTCCACCATGTGGGCCATCTCTTTGAACATTGAATGATAATGAAGAGCTTCTTGATAAAATTATAAATTTAGTATTAGAGAGCCCTATACTTGAACTAAATATCTACCTGTCTTGACATCAGTGAGTAAACCAAAGACAGGAAAATAACAAAAAAAAAACAATATACAAAATTACCAACATCACTAAGATATTACTTGACTGTCTTTCAGCAAAATGTCTTATTAAATTTACATGAAGGTACATCAAAGTATCCCAGAGAATTATGAGTATTACTGACTGAGAGCTTATACATTGATTGTCAGCCTTTCTTTGATGAGACTATACACCATTGATAATCAATCTTCAAACTGACAAAGAATTAGGACACTTTAGAAACTACTACATAGTTTAGCTCATTAAATATACCATGCAGTTTGTTTTAGCTAGTGTAGTTGTATTGTGACTATTGATCAATAGATAATAATGAAATTCAATAAGATGAAATAATAAACATTGGGAAATCCAAATAATGTTTGCTAAGAACATACATTATATGCACATTAATATATATGTTTTATGTATGTGTGTGTATATACATGTACATATATACATAATGTTCACACTTGACTGTTTCTTCTTTGCTAAAATTCCTAATGCTTATTATTCAGCTTGCATCTTAATATAACATATATTGAGGTGGTAACACTGCCTTGTAGGAATGGCACAATGTTTTTCTTCTTACTTATTTCTTCTTTTTTGTATCAATTGATTTTTCCATGATATTATTGTGGCATTATATCATTGAATTATAACACAAAAAAATGATTTTATTGCAAAAAAAACTTATGTATAAAAGTCAACAAAGAGATTACAACACACTAATTCACTAGTGCAAATGAATACAGAAGTTAGCCTTTTAAGGAAGTGAAATAAAGTAACAGGATATCTCAAATCCAGGATCAGTACATACTCTATCATTCTATTAAATGACATTCAAAGTACTTTATTTTACTATAAAATGAAGCAAAGTACCAAAGGTAACTCCCATTACTCTAAGATAATTTATAGCAATATCTTTGACAATCCAAAAACAGACATTTTGTTTTTAGTTGTTTCCAAAATGTCAGTACATGTATAAGTGGAGGAAATACTAATGCTAGAGCACTACTGGCTAGTCCACTAAATAACGCAATAAGATCATCAATATCTGAAAGTTAACACAGCTAGAATTAGAAAAATATTTATAAATAGTTATATCAAATCTTTAGAACATTAGAATATATTTACATTATGTTCAATAGACACTTTTATACATATGTCAGCCTATTTTAGACCTTCATTTACCAGTGAGTAATACAAGTCCTGAACGAAATACAAGTTGAATTGCTGTCTTGATCACAATATGATTTTTAGGATATCTGTATGTGAAGTAGTCCAGTTTAAATTTAATACACATGTAAAATGGAGGTTTCAGGAAATCATAGATACATAAAACACTAGAGTCTTGATATTACTCTCCATTCCACTCCATTATAGTAGTGCCTGAAGAAGATCTGTCTGTCTTTGGTATTGCTCAAAGAAGTATTTAGACCTGATAACGCTGGTCTTGTCATCTATACAGTGGGTAATATTTAGCTATAGCAATGGACAGGTGAAAACAAATGTATACACCAAATGTAAAATCATAACAACCACTCATATCAGTCCCTTTGTGGCTAGTGTAATAAAGACACTTGAAGACCATTATGGAGAGACTGAGTATGTGAAGGGCCATGAGACATGCCTGGTTTCAACCTAATACTACCAACTTGGCTAAACATAGGATTACCATTGTTAGACAAGTCTACTTGAGGGACTATTTCATTATACAAGGAGTACTATAATTGATGCTATATTCCCTTTAAGTGAACTGCAATGTTGCAAAGATTATTTCAAACATTTTTGTACATATCTTTTTCTTAATGGAGGAACCAGATGTAATTGTCTTGTTTTAGATCAGGCTTCAAGAATTTACCATGGCAATAACACTAGTGACTTGATACTATTATTGCGTGATATTTACAACTGAAAGGACACTTGAAAATACATTATATTTTTTAATTTTGTCATTGCAACAAATAAGTATCGACTTACAGAATCTAGTTTTTACTAATAATCATTACATACAAAGTTCTACCTCTTTGGAACCATTTCTTCACTTTTTACACTTTGATAAATAACTTTGCCCTATAGCAGCTTCTGATATCTGTGCCTTAAGTGATGTGATAACAACATTTTTTCTTTGAAGATGAAGAGCATTACATCATAGCTCCTTATAGATTAAATGAAAATTAATATTGGTAGCTTTAGCTTATACATATTCCGGGCCAATTGTTGTTATAAAAGATCTCACCACTTGTAATTGGGTAAGAGTACCATCTACTGAGGCATCATTGCATACCACACTTGTTTTGTTAAACCAACTAAGTTGAGTCAATGAATTGGTGGGTCTATGCCAATGACATATATTGCCATTGCTAGAGGATATCCTTGAGTTGTCCCTTCTCTGGCCATGGACCATCTACTTTCTGCAATGACAAGTAACTCTGTCTCTATGATAACTATTATCACTTTTGAGAGCAGGGACAAAGATATGTGATGTTGATTAGAGATCTTCTTCAGTTGATAATATTATTTGAAGCATTGATGAGTATAATACATATATCTTTAGTCTCTTCATCACATGAATAGTACATGAATAGTAGCCTCACAGAGTGCATGCTGGCCAGCAGATAACTGCAGTGATCAAATGACTTCTTGAACATCTATTCCAATTAACAGTCCGGATGACCTTGGTGACAATATGTTTACTTTCTTCCCCAATGTCTAATTGATAAAGTAGGTATTATTACAGAATAATCTACTAAATAAATAAAACACCAGATGGCTATAAATATCTAGATATTACTACCAATGTTCTTGCTTATCATCTTTGCCAAACAGGACACAATATAAGATTCTCACTATCCAGATCACCTTCTTCATATGCTCCATGTTTGACTTTATATAGTCCACATTACTGTATAATATAGGAATTGGCTGAGTATGTCAAAAATTGACATTATTTGAGTTTTACATATTTGATGTGTAAATACATAGAAAGAAACTGCATAGGCATTCTTAGTACTGATAATAGGGACAGGTTAATCTATATTGATGCTATATAATGTTAAATTGTTCTGATGTTTTTTTGCTGCTTAATATACACTCATTTAAACAATGCTAGTCATCTAAACTGTAAATATTTACAAAAAAGTAGTAACAAAAAATGAAATTTATCATTGAAAGTATAAAATTCCTACATAGTAGCCACAACATAAGACTCTATACATGTTTAATAAGACTATGTGGCTATTATGTAGGAATTTATATCATCATTCCTATTGTGTTCTGGTTTTAAATGTTTGTACTATCATCCTTACATTTTATGAATGTTTTTGAAATTTTATAAACTTTTATTAAAGAATCCATATGAGACATAACTAACACTTAACTAAACATGTATATAGTACATATCAACATTTAAAGCAATTTACATTTAATTTTATTCAGTTGTCAGGTAATACATGTCTGGCACTTGTGTTAACAGAAAGACCAAGCCTGAGAATCATGCTATTTCTTTCCTGTACTCTACTTCCTGTTCTATATATCTCTCATAATGTTCCTCTGCTATCAAATGTACATTGACTTCATTTTCTCTTACACGTAACTTGTAATGTTTAGCTAGTATCACAAACACTATCAGTATGATGACAATAATCACACTCTTGTAAACATAATAAAAAAGATTTTGGCAGATTATATCATCTTCACATTTAAAAGAAAACTTGCCATTCATATTCACAGCTAATCCAATTGCAAATGCTGCAAAACCATCCCAACCATGAACCCTCTCATTTCATGTGGAGATTGTGCTATTGTGAACTCCAATGATGTAGGAAGAATTAAAGCAATTGAAATTCCATATAATATATCAGGAACAATGATTGCTTTGTATGTAGTTGTATTCAAATGAATAAAACTTTTTACAAGAAAACAATATGACATAATATAGTGGAACTAATGAAGCACAAAACAAGTCCTAGACCAATCTCTTAAGCATACTTGGAATATACTTTACAAGACGTTGATACAACATTAGAAGATAGAGAATGATTAGAAGCAAAGCAACACCAAAGTATAAAGCATCACTTAATACATAGCAAGAAAGAAATTGTGAATTATTATATGAAGAGTGGAAGTTAAATAGCCTGACTTCCACAGCACACATAAGACCTATCACTGAAACAAAGAGAGGTATCAATCGTAGTACTGTCTTCACATTCTCTACTTGTTCCTCTGAGAAGGGTCCACCATATTTTTCCTTACCCAAGTCTAGTCGTGAAGGGTAGTCCCTCCTCCCAATATGTCAAGGCACTACGATTCCTGGGATATTTGTTCTTTCTAGCATAGTTGAGTACTTTAGCAATCATTTTGACAGGATTAATAATGTGAGGTGTAATATCTAGCCAACGTTTGAGAAAATGTTACTGACAATGACTGTAGACACTGACACACCTGATACTACATATGAGAAGATATAAATATCTTCTAGTAAACATTTAACAATTTCCAGAATGACAAACACTATAGGTATAGTTATAGAATGCCAATAAATAATGGCACTCAGTTTATCAGCGGATGCTCCTATTAACTGATCAATATTAAATTGTACAATATTTGAACGAAAACTACTGTACCCAATTACTTGTAGAAAGTATGCGAGACCCAAAATTGACCAATATAATGCATCAATGTTTAAATATACATTGATAATAACTGCTATCCCACAAGTTACCCAAGAAGCAAAAGAGAAGTACACACCAATAATTATCATTTTTATATCTACCTGTCTTTATATCAGTGAGTAGACCAAAGATAGGAAATGACGAAAAAATTAAACAATATCCAACATCACCAACATAATTGTAATTTTTCACTTGACTGTCATAGTAGCTTGTTGACAAGCAAAATGTCTTAATAAATTTATGTGAAGATACATCAAAGCATCCCAGAGAATTATGAGTATTACTGACAGAGAACTTATACATTGGGTACCAGCCTTTCTCTTATAACAACACATCTTCATTAGTGATTATCTCAGATAGAACTGCCAAAGGAATTAGCATATTTCATAAATTTATGATGTGAGTTTAGCTATATGAAATATACGAAGCAGTTTGTTTTGGCTAGTGTATATGAAGATTCTCTTAATTATTGATTAATATAATAATATTGAAACACATTATTAAATAGAAAATAGCAACATTGAGAATTCAAGTAATGTTTGTTAAGAGCACAGAATTATATGTACATGTATAATCTGTATATATATATATATATATATATATATATATATATATATTGTACATGCATGTATAATACATGCTCTCTACTTTCATTATAATAATATATAATGTATATATTAGGCAGGTGTTAACACTGCCTTCATAGAGATGGCACAATTTTCCTCATTTTCCTCTTTCTTTATTCTATTTTCTCCATGATGACTACAAAACTAGTTGATTTTTGAACTTTAGTTTTTACATAGGTATCTGCTATTAAACTTCTTATTCTGAGTGATTTAACAAGTAAATATATAGTGATTTGAACATAGAAGTAGTCTGTTTGGTAGCCTCTCCTAGATACATGAACTTAGTTAGCTTTGAATTAATTCTAATTGTATTCATGAAGAAATGAGGTCATGAAAATAATAATCAGTATGACAATATTTCTGTTCCACCATGAGGCCTGTTCCATTCCTTCTCAGTTTAGTAACCATTATTCTATATCTTAAGGAGAACACATTTCAAAATGATGTTACAATAATATTATGTGGATGGTTATGTCTTAGTCAGCTAATTCTTCATTTGAATGAATGAAGTTTATGTATGTGTAAAAGCATGACAAATTGTCCACCTTGTTGACCATACTATAACTAGCATATATATGTTAGTCAATTGCAGAACACACATAATTTTGTTTACTCTACCTAGTATAGCTGGGTGCATGAAGAGTTACTAAAAGTCTATGTGGAGTAAATCCCTCACTCTTCTTGTTGAAGCTACTTCTGTGTGTGGGTAAATCTTGAAGATTGACTCAACTAAGAAGGTGTATAAGAAATTACAGGGAACTGATTCAAGCACAGATGCATGGGAAACTAATGAAGGTAATGTGAAGGGACACTGACAAAAGCCTCATAGGCTCTTCAACCATCCATCATCCATATCTCTGAGGACATTCAACACATAGCTGAAACATTGTGAATGTCCTCTCTCAATTTCTTTATGGAAGAATCAACATCTTTCCCCTCTACAGACCACCACACCAATATAAAGGAGAGCTCTTTGGGGTTGAGTATCTGTATCAATAAAGTGGCCTCTCTCTCCATAATAAGGACGTTGACATTGAGATTGATCAGAAATTTGGGATTTTTAAGTATTCATCACAAGGTGTGTCATCGTCACTTGCAGTAAATGTAGAGAAGTAGATGAACCCACTGTTTGGAAAGCCAAAAGATTCAGATGATGACAGTGATAATGGTGAAGAAGAAGAGATATGTTTCTATATTTCCAAAAATGTCTAATTTCATTTTGGATCAATTTATAGGAAGAATCAACTCAGGATAGAGAGTCTCTTGATGTTCGAGAGAAATTGGAAGATAGGATCAAATAGACAGATTGACAAAGCATTGCTCGACCTTCATTGTCTCTCTGTAAACTAAAAATGAGGAATGAGGTCGGAGAGATCAAACATCTCTTTGACTTTGCTGTAAAACCAATGTCATATGAAGGAAGGGCAAAGAGATCACAGGACACTTTGCTAGAACCATGTTGAACATGTTGGTTTTATGGCCATGTGAGGAATTTCAATGGGTTTTCAATCACACAATTTTTGCAGCCAGCAGTACTGCCCATCCACCTTGTCAGACACCAAAGAGGAGTGGCTAGCTCAAAAGTAGGCTAAACTTCTCAAAAAATAAATACATATATTCTATTTACATTGTTTTTTTTGTCACTCCTTCTATCCATAATAGATGTCCACCTACACACAACACTGTCATTTATTTTTTTGTTAAAATCATTTTGCACTTTATTAATTTCAACATTCATAACACATTATAGTTGGATGCATACATATATATTTCTTTTCCTGTAGTTTTCTATCTTATATGTACAATCTAATCAATGCACTATGAACAAAAGGGAGAGGGAAAGATGAAATTTGTTTCGACCAATTCATATTTCCCACTGCATTCTTGTTTCCTCCTCCCTTTCCTTCTCTATTTCCTCTTCTCTCTTCTCTTTTCCCTTGCAATTCAAGTTTAAATATAATTGTTGAATGTTGTGGTTAATTTCAAAGGTGGATTTGCGTAATTTCTCTTTACATTCTGAAAAATGTATCCATTGTAACTCCCAAACGTGTCAAGCCCCCAAGTAAGGCTAATAACAATTATTATCTCTTTGTGTCATCATTTGTTTCACAAAGTTTCATTGACCAAACAAATGATTCACAATAACATTAATTATAAAACTATAGCCTATTGTAATTGAACTATTACGATTGCAATTTCTGATTTTACAGGTGTCCAAGATGGGCAGCACAAAAACTGCAGTGACTCAAATGACTATCTGACATCCATTCCAATTAACAGTTAAGATGATCTTGCTGACAATATCTTTACTTACTTACCCAATGTCTAATTGATAGAGTAGAACTATTACAGAATAATATTAAATAAATAAGAAGATTAGAGGGTTGTTAAACATCTAGATATTCTACCAATGTTCTCGCTCATCATGTTTACCAGACAGGACACAATATAAGATTCTCATTCCACTATCCTGGGCCTCCTCTTCACATGTTGCATGCTTCACATTACATAATCCACATTATTGTATATAATGTAAAAATTGGTTGAGTATGTCAAAAATTACATTATTTGAGTTTACATATTTGATATGTACTGATGTATCTTTTTTCTTCTTTATAGATAGGGACAGGTTAATCAAATATTGTTGGTATATAATGTTAATGTTAATGTTTTATTCTCAAATAGTATATCTTGTAGTCATCTAATCAGTAAATACTCAGAAATGACAGACCAGCAGTCATGTTTTCACAAGATTTTGTTTGTGGATGAGGTAGATGTTCAACATTGCAATCTCTATCAGAGATGACACCTAGGTAACTCTACATGACATAAACAAGAGGATGGTTTTCATTCCAATTGTAGGAAGAATTAAAGCAAATGAAATTCCAAAATACTAGATGAAAGGAACAAGTGATTGCTTTGTATGAAGTTGTATTCAAATGAAGAAACTGTTTGCAAGAAAACAAATATTTAATATAATGGAGTTGATAACGCAAAAACAAGCTTTACTTAGAAAATTAAGCATACTTGTAATTAATAAAATTTACAAAATGTTTAATAGCATTAATACTAAAAAAGAAAAAATTAGAAGACCAATAATGATTATTATATCGATACGAATGGTTGCTCTTTTCTTATCAGTGAGTAGACCAAAACAGGAAATAAGAAAAAAAATTAAACAATATCCAACATCACTAACATAATTGTAACTTTTAACTGACTGTCATAGTAACTTGTCCTTACAGCATGAAAGTTTTATTACTTTATGTGAAAATGCATCATATGATCCCAGAGGACATATATAAAACACTATTTTAGTATCACTGACTGTGAACGTACACATCTGGGTACCAGCCTGTGTTACACAAAGAACAACTCATTAATCAGTTCTTAGAACTGACAAAGGAATTAGCATGTTTCATAAAATTATGATATGAGGTACATAGACTATATTCTCTATACCAAGCAGTTTAACATTTTTAGCTAATCACAAAATATGAAGTTTTGCTTAATGATTGTAATTAATATATAATATTGAGATGTAATATGAAAAGTCTTATTCTGGAAACGCGTTAAGAAGCAAATATGTAGAGATTTCAGCTTGTTAGTGAAACCTCTCTACTTTGAATTAATAGGAAGAATTATATTCATGAAGAAATAATATTTCAGTACACTTTTGCTTGTGGGTATTCATAATTATATAAACATGAATACTACCTAGTATAGCTGATTGAAAAGTTACTAAAAGGAGCTTCATACTTCCCCTTCTTGTTGTATCACATACTTTTGTACCTTTTTTGCATATTTTCAGATTCTTCTATAAAAAATAATACAAATTATTATTACATTGTTTATATGTACAAACAACCAATTTATGCTACCCTTACCTATAACAATATGTTTTGTTTACTTAAATCTCTAAAAATTCCACTACAAATTGTTCAATATACATACATAATAACTTTAGATTTGATGTCATACTAGCATTGGGAAACAAAACACAGTTTTTCCTTAATTCAATGGAAAATTTGTATCCAGGTAATATGTTATCTCCATATAGTGTGAAATTGACAACTTTGTCAGATACTTTTCTATCTTACATACACATTCAAATATTGTGTTCTTAGGTCTTTTCATACCAGATTCTAAAAGAATACACACACATAACCTGTGTAAGTTTGTTGTTCCAGTGTATATTCACAATCCTTTGGGGTGCTTTGATGTACCTTCACATAAATTTAGTGAGACACTTTGAACACACACACAAACACACACACACACACATAGTGACACAGAATTTCTCTACATACAATCCATGCTCTCTTCAAAACAAGAATGAAATTTACAATGTTTATCATTCATTTTCATAAACATATACTAATCTAATATAGCAAAGTGAAATTACATACACACTAGTCTAAAACAATTACTTGGTATCTTTTATAGCTAAACTCACATCATAAGTTTGTAGCATACAAATATTTTTCAGCTGTATAACAAAGAGTAATCATTAATTTAGATGTTTGTTCTGGTACCCAATCAATTTTGTAACTTCTCAGTAAGTAATACTCATAATCTCTTTTTAGTAGCTTTGATCCACTACCTTCAAATAAATTTAGTGAGACACTTTGCTGTACCAAGGTACTATCACAGCAAGTCAAATTTTTATTTTGTTGTGAAAATAATTATTTAATGTGAAACATTTCGTAATATTACCATTTTCCAGACAAGTTTCTAAGTGTTAACAGCACATATTCTAAATGTTGGCAGACGTTTTAAAAATGAACAATACAGATTGCACACATGTTAGTTACATATACTCATAATCCTTTGGAATACCATACACACACATAGTGAACACAGTTTTGCTACACACATATAGAATTATACATACAATCTCAAAGACAATACTGGAATTTCCAATGTTTATCATTCATTTTTATAATTATATATTAATCAATAGCAAAGTGAAATTACTACACACTAGCTAAAACAATTACTTGGTATATTTTATAGCTAAACTCACATCATAAGTTTGTGAAGCATACAAATATTTTCTCAGCTGTATCTGAAGACCAATCATTAATGAAGATGTGTTTGTTCTGGTACCCAATGTGTAACTTCTCAGTCAGTAATACTCATAATCTCCTGGGATGCTTGATGATACCTTCACATAAATTTAATAAGCCATTTTTTGCTGCAACAAGCTACTATCACAGTCAAGTCAAAACTTACAATTATGTTGTTGACGTTGGATATTGTTTATTTTTTTTCTTATTTCCTGTCTTCGGTCTACTCACTGATGTGAAGCCAGGAAGATATAAAATGATCATTATTGGTGTGTACTTCTCTTTTTGCTTCTTGGGTAACTTGTGGCATAGCAGTTATTATCAATATTTATTGTAATATTAATGCATTATATTGGTTAATTTGGGTCTTCACATACTTTCTACAAGAAATTGGGTACTGTAATTTTCGCCTCCAATATTGTACAATTTAATATTGATCAGTTAATAGGAGTTCTGCTAATAAACTAAGTGCTGTCATTTATGGCATTCTATGACTATACCAATAGTGTTTGTCATTTTGGAAATTGTTAAATGTTTGCTGAATGATTTTTATATCTTCTCATATGTAGTATCAGGTGCTGTCTGTGTCTACGGTCATTGTCAGTAACTTTCCTCTTCAAACATTGGCTAGATATTACACCTCACATTATTAATCCTGTCAAAATGATTGCTAAAGTACTCAACTATGCTAGAAAGAATAAATATCCCAGGAATCGTAGTGCCTTGACATATTGGGAGGAGGACTACCTTCACGACTAGACTTAGGTAAGGGAGAAAAAATATGGTGGACCCTTCTCAGAGGAACAAGTAGAAATGTGAAGACAGTACTACGATTGATACCTCTCTTGTTTTCAGTGGTAGGTTTTATGTGTGCAGAGGAAGTCAGGCTATTTAAGTACATACACTATATATGACAAGTCACATTTTCTTTCTTGCTATGTATTAAGTGATTCTTTATACCTTTGTGTTGGTTTTACTTCTAATCATTCTCTACCTTCTAATGTTATATCAACATCTTGTAAAGTATATTCCAAGTATGCTTAAAGAATTGGTCTAGGACTTGTTTTTGCTTTATCAGCTCCACTATATTATGTCATCTTGTTTTCTTGCAAACAGTTCTTTATTTGAATACAACTACATACAAAGCAATCATTGTTCCTGATATATTATATGGATTTTCATTTGCTTTAATTCTTCCTACATCATTGGAGTTCACAATAGCTCAGTCACCACATGAAATGAGGGTTCATGGTTTGGAATGTGGTTTGCAGCATTTGCAATTGGATTAACAGTAAATATTAATGGCAAGTTTCCCTTTAAATGTTGAAGATGATATAATCTGCCAACATCTTTTTTATTATGTTTACAAGAGTGTGATTATTGTCATCATACTGATAGTGTTTGTGATACTAGCTAAACGTTACAAGTTACGTGTAAGAGAAAATGAAGTCAACATACATATGATAGTAGAGAAACATTATGAGAGATATATAGAACAGGAGTATAGTACAGGAAAGAAATAACATAGAGAGATTCTACAGATTGGTCTTTGTGTCAACACAAGTGCTAGTCAGACATGTACTACCTGACAACTGTATAAATAAATTTATTAGACTACTTTGAAACATTGATACTGTACTATATACAATGTTTAGTTTAATTTAGTTATGTCCCCATGTAGATTATTTAATACAGTATATAAAATTTTAAAAACCACTGTAAAATGTAAGGATGGTGGCAAAACATTTTGAAACAAGAACACAATAGAATGATGATATAAATTCCTACATGATAGACCACATAGTCTCATTAGACGTATATATTGAATCTTGTGTTGTGGCTACTATGTAGGAATTTTTATACTTTCAATCCTAAATTTCATTGTTGTTGCTATTTGTTAGTATTTACTGTTTAGATGACTAAAATTGTCATAAAGTGTACTATTTGATCATAAAATATCAGAACATTTTAACACTTATATAGCCATCAATATTAGAGTGATAGGATTTACCTTTGGTACTTTTGCTTCATCTCACATTATAATAAAGTACTTTGAACATGTACTTAATAGATGATAAAGTATATATACTGATCCTGGATTTGAGACATCCTGTCACTTCATTCCACTTCCTTAAAGACCTAATTAACTTCTACATGTATTTATTTGACATGATAGCCACATAATCTCATAAAAATTATTATAAGAATCTTATGTTGTGGCTAACTATGTAGAATTTTTATACTGTCAATACTAAACTTCTTTGTTGTTGCTATTAATGAATGAGAAGAGAGTAACCATGTTGTATTGGTAATAATAAGACATTTTTAGAACCTCTTGACACTTCTGTAGTATTTTTGGTGTGGTAACAAATTTAGTGCATGCCATACTACAACATTACTACTATATTTTACAGATATCTCTAATCAATATCTCTATCAGAGATAGTTAACAACAAAAAAAAGGGTCCTTCTTGGTGTGTAACTTCTATGATGATGTAACTTGTACTCATGATGATGTAAATGACATTTACACTATTGTCATAAGGTTTGGCTTAGGGTTGTAGGTGATGGATTTAGATATGTCATCATATATGATTACATCACTATCTGTCACCTTTAATGATGATGTCATCAGAGTGAGTTACACCAAAGAACCACCCAAAAAACCTTTACTTGAGTTTGATACACCCGATAGATACAGTCTTTTATTACAAGGAAACGGAATTTACGGGATTGGAAACGCCCATGCACTTCCTTTTGTTTAAATTTTTTTTGGTGATAAGATCTCTTTTGTCAGACTTTGTTATCACATTTTATATTGATAGTATAATTCTTTTCTTTCTTCAAATCTTCAAGCTCTTCCTTCCAAGTTCTTCTCTTGATTTTTTTACTAAACAGACCAGTTTGTTCAGTCTTCCTTATTATTTCACGATGATATATAGTGACAAATAATATTAAAGTAAAGATAGACTGCTGTCAGGTCCAATATCTCTATGGTCTTGGGCTATGTTTCACGGAAATGTTACAAAAATTTTCTTGAAAATGACATCAAGACTGTCAAATAATATTTTTAGATATAACATCATAAAATTTATAAATCACTCACGAGCGGTGGTAAACTAGTTAATTAAGGGAACATTTATGGATAAGCTATTTTCCATAAAGGAATTTGCTAATATATTATGAATTTCATAAAGTTAGCTACCATAACTGCTTCTCAATAATAATAGGTTATTACATTACTCAGTACTCAATAATAAAATAATGACACATGCATTTTTGTATAAAGAAAAATCATCAAAGTGAGAAAATAATTCCATCAATCAATTGGTAGACAACTTATAAAGTAAGATAGCTAGTCTACACATAATAATTGTCAGATGTAAATGTTCTGGAAAAGAGAATTTTAAAATTTATTTATGATTTGAACTACGTACAAATAGATCAATTACTATTTAAAGATAAAATATAACAATAATTGATCGACATTGTTAATCACTATAAAAATAAATACTATTTAATGTACAGTGTCCATGTTTAACTTAATAAAGATTGATTAATTTGTCAGCAATGAATTATTATAATTAGAAAATGTTTTGAAAATTATTAAAAATTACATAGTAGCAATATAACTAGAAGAAGAACTTGCAATATAAGTTAATTCGAAGAGCAAGCATGATTCTCTTTAAGACACTTAAGTGGTTCCTAGCTGTGTATATATGAGAGATGTTGAGTAAAACTTAATATTCTTCTTGCTAAAGCCACTTCTGTGTATGGATAATCTTGAAGATTGACTCAACTAAGAAGGTATATAAGAAACTACAGGGAGCTGATGCAAACACAGATACATGGGGCCTCTAATATAGGTAATGAAAAGGGACACTGACAGAGCCTCACAGGCTCTTCAACTATTCTGTGTATCTGATTGAGGACATTCAACCACATGACTGAAACATTGTGTGCACTCTCAATGTCTTATGGAAGCACTATCTTTCCCCTCTACAGACACCCCCCCACACCAATATACTGAGAGCTCTTTGGGGTTGAGTATCTGCATCAAAAAACTGGTCTCTCTCTTCATAATAAGTAGCCTTGACATCTCAAATTGATGAGGGATTTAACTATTTATTTATTTGAGGGGATTTTGATATGATCATACAACGTAAGTATGCTACCAGTAAATGTAGATGAGTAAATAAATCCACTGTTTCAAAGCAAGAGGACTTGGATAATGATAGTGATAGTGGTGAAAAGGAAGAGGTGTGTTCCTATATCTCCCAAAATGCTTAGTCTTATTATTTTCTAGGAATAGTCACCATGGTGAACAGTATGTTGATGTTTGGGAATTAACGAAGATTGGAGGATGGGATCATGTAGACATTGACGAGAGCATTGGTTGACTTTTGTGGTCTCTGTAATTAAAATGAGGCCAGAAAGATGCATGTCTCTATGACAGTATTGACAATAAACAATGTCACATGAAACAAGGGCAAAGACACCACAGGACATTTTCCTTAAACCAAGACATCATGATCAGGAGATGTTGGGGTTGTTATACGGCCATGAAGAGATATTCAATCATTCATTGTAGACATTGACGAGAGGATTGCTTGACTTTTGTGGTCTCTGTAATTAAAATGAGCCAGAGAGATCAAATGTCTCAGTGATAGCTTTGACAAAAATAAATGTTGTATGAAGCAAGGGCAAACACCACAGGGCAACTTTCCTCAAACCAAGACATCATGATCAGGAGATGCTGGTGTTACAGCCATGAAGAGATATTCAATCATTCATTCTAAATTAATTCAGTGTTTTCTGTCTGCTGGATCATCTGCTTCATCACTATCAAAAAGCAGACTGGTTTAGGCTATTTGTGTCTATCTTTGTGAAAACTACTTCACTAGTTACTACATCATTTACAGTTACTACATATTCATTACAAGTTACTGGTAAAAATGAAAGTAGTTATGTTTGTAGTAATCATTTTATTTATGCAGATACCTTCTTCCGATGCCTCCACTATTAAAGTTGTTTAAAGAACAAGTGAGTGGAGGCATCTAACAAGCTACTCATTTTGAAGGCCACAAAAATAAGGACATTCTTGCTGGGTCTGTGGGATAATGCAATCCCCAGATCTGACCATACACACTTTTGTGGCCACTGTATTGCTACTACATACCTGGTCTGATACCAAAGAATATCATTCCAAATTTAGTATTATTTAGTTTGTTATGATTTTATTCTCAAGCCCTTGTGGGTCTTAGTTACTTTAGTTTAAATGTTATTATAAACAGGATGTTGTTACCATCAACCTTCAATTGTCAATACAGTTATTACATATTTAAGTTTAAATATAATGAAATGTATGTTACTTAACACAGGGAAACACATAGGAAATCCTTTTAAAGATAGTACAACCCATTTTATACATTATTTTAATATATTTAGTATGAATAAACAGAACATTATTTACTGTCAATCTTTCAATTGTTACAAATCTCAATTTAGTTAGTTTAAATATATAACCAAATGTATTTTAAATAATACATGGAAAGATAGAAATCTTTTCTTAGAAAGTACAATGTATATCATTTACTTTAGTGCAATTATATTACATTTTTATTAATTTTGTAGAAGCTTGTAGGAATGTCAAGGACTTTAGTTCATTTCTGCCAAGACAACTAATGAACTGACTCAGTATAGACATATATAGAAAAATGATTGATGATAATTGATGTCATATTCCCTTTTAAATGAATTGCAAAGATTGTTTCAAACATTTTTGTATATATCTCTTTCATAATGGAGGAACCAGATGTAATTGTCTTGTTTTAGATCAGACTTCAAAAATTTACCATGGCAATAACACTAGTGACTTGATACTATTATTGACTGCATATTTACAACTGAAAAATTTTTCATTGCAACAAATAAGTATCAACTTACAGAATCTAGATTACTAATAATCATTATACATACAAAGTTCTACCTTTTGGAACCATTTCTTCGCTTTCTCTACACTTTGATAAATAATTTTTGCCCTATAACAGCTATATATATTTTTTTCTTTGAAGATGACAGCATTACATCATAGCTCCTTATAGATTAAATGAAAATTGGTAGCATTAGCTTATTCATATTCTGGGCCAATCTTTGCTATAGAAGATCTCACGACAAGAGTACCACCTACTGAGGTATCATTAGCATATCATACTTGTTTTGTTAAACCAACTATGTTTTTCAGTTGTTTTGAAGCATTAAAGAGTATAATATATATATCTTTTGTCTCCAAGTCCTCATATATTTTTCTTCATCACATGAATAGTAGCCTCACAGACTGCATGTTGGCCAGCAGATAACTGCAGTGATCAAATAACTTCTTGAACATCTATTCCAATTAACAGTCAATATGACCTTGGTGACAATATGTTTACTTACTTCCCCAATGTCTAATTGATAAAGTAGGATTATTACAGAATAATCTACTAAATAAAAAAAACACAGAGGTCTATAAATATCTAGATATTACTACCAATGTTCTTGCTTATCATCTTTACCGCACAGGACACAATATAAGATTCTCATTCCATTATCCTGGTCCCCTCCTTCACATTGTTGCATACTTCATTTTATATAGTCCACATTACTGTATAATATAAGAATTGGCTGAGTGTGTCAAAATGACATTATTTGAGTTTACATATTTATTATTTTATTAAAGAGGGATATAACTAACATTTAACATGTATATAGTACAGTATCATTATTTAAAGCAGTTTAACAATTTAGTTTATTCAGTTGTAAGGTAATACATGTCTTGTACTTGTGTTAACAGAAAGACCATCCTGTTATTTCTTTCCTGTACTCTACTTCCTGTTCTATATATCTCTCATAATGTTCCTCTACTATCATATATATGTTAACTTCATTTTCTCTTACACGTAATTTGTAATGTTTAGCTAATATCACAAACACTACCAGTATGATGAGAATTGGTTTATTCATATTCCTTCTTCTCCCGTTTCATTCATCTAAATGTTTTTGATACTTCATTAGCCATTGTGACTTGATTAAAGGCAGACAAAACAATTGGTGGAATATGAAACATAATGTGAAATTTCTGAACTATCATTACAGTAGGTGGAGGAGCTGGGTTTATCATATCATAAGTTCTGTGTTATGAACTTTGACGTACAAAATGTATGTTGTACACAACAAGCAAATTATTCATATGAAAAGATAAGTAATTCTGTATGTATGCATACAGATGTATGTATACACAACTATATATATTGATATATACAAACCTGTTTTTGAGGTGTTTAAATATAACTGTGGTCTCTTTCACAAATAAGGTCAAAAAAGTTTGCTGGACACTTCAGGACGACTTGGACTGCATATGGACATTCTACAGCAGTATTCGCAATAGAGCTACAGGACAATCGCATAATAGCTACCACAATTGTTACAATACCACATTGACAATATTCGACCAACTCAATGAGATGATAGCAATATATGACGAAAATTCAATTAGTGCCAATGTTTAAAGCTCCTCCCTGTAAGTTACTTTAGTACGTATTAAGATGAAGACGTCTTTTTGCATTGTGTGTACTTTTAGTACAATTTAGGGCCTGTATATTCCAACGTGTTCTGTATAACTGTACTTCAGAAGATGTCAAACATCCTCTTTACTTCCTTGGGTTCTTTCCTTGTTCTCCAGACTCAAACAGAGATCTCAATGTGTGTGATATGTTAACTATGAGTGCAGTGGAGTTAGCTATAGACAAGATCAACCAGGATCCTAATATACTGAGCTGTTTTAAACTGGAGCTATTGCCTGTATTCTTGAGTGATCCTGTGCAGGTTAGATTACATTATTGGTTATGACTATATTAACATATTAATACATGCAACTATTAGTTGTTCTCCTGGCATAAGTCACTGTCGTTTTTGTTGTGTCTTTACATTACAATATAAAAGGGAATTGAATATAGATTTTGAGAATTGTTATAAATATGCGTTGATAAACACTTTTTTATATATATACATTTATACGTATTTACAAGTTTTATGCAAACATTCACATTCATGTTTCAGTTGGAACATCCTGAGCCATGTAATTGAGTCTGCAGATGAAGTAATTATGCACTTTAATATTAAATTGTATCAACAATGAATCAAAATCATCAAAACAAAGAACATATATACATATAATTAATATTATTATAAAGTTTAGTAATACAGTAGTACTGTCTAGTATACTGTCTAGATTACATTGTATACAGTAAAATAAATGTATAGTAAATATATGAGTTAAATACTTATGTTAATAATATTATGTTATGTTATGTTATTATGTTATCTTACTAAATGTTTATGTTATATATTCAACAACAATATAAACATAAACAATGAAGATTTAAAGAGAAATTGAAAAAATTAATATACAATATGTTTATGTATCATAAAAGTAAACTAAATAACAATATAATTCAGCATTTATGTGTGTTTTTTATAAGTAAGTGCTATTCACTACTGAAATGAACATGTATACCTTTTAAGTCTTCTCTTTTGGAAAACAGCAAGAACAATTTTAATAAACAACTTCAGTCTGTATACATAATACATTGACTTGTTATATGTCTTTTGACCACATGTATATTTATCTCTATAGGATCTAGTTGAACCATATCAAGTAATACTAAAGAAACTATACACTAAACATCCTATTCATGGACTTATTGGGCCATATTACACTAGTGTTGTTAAAAGTGTTAGTTACGTTTGTAATAAATTAAAACATTTTACAGGTAAATAACACTAACTTATTACATCATCTTATAATTAAGGACATGTTTATACATTGATAGTTTATTATTATTGTGATTAAGAAACATTCGTTTTTGATGAAAAATATGTATAGACACTTCATGTGGTTCAACGAGTGAGTGACTTTTGATATATATATATATATATATATATGAAAGCTGTCTTGTTATATAAACTCTGTAGTGACTGCCAACCCGTATGTATGGTCAGCATCTTAGTCTGTGTTTTATAGCTTGCACTATTGGTTATATAAACTATGAATTCTATAATTAAAAAATTAATAGTTATAACATTATTTTTTCTATAGGGTATCAATTAATTTTATTGATATTGCTAACATGCTGCATAAATAACTTCCTTCTACTTTAAGATAACATTCTAAATAATCATGAGATTATATTTACAAATACATGCATGTCTACAATTACTATCTTTAAATTAAATATCTTATATTAACATGTAGATATCATATTCAGTGACTAATCCATCACTTGAAGACACTAGTAGATATCCTTATTTCTATACTACAGTACCAGATCATCACTTTTTAAATAAAATGAGACAAAACTTGTTAGAACACTTTGGTTGGAAAAGAGTGGGCATATTTTCAGTAGAGGATGAATACCATGTATCAGTAAGTGCTACATAGGGCAATAAATATTGTTAAAATTGTTCAATGGAGATTTTATGCATAAATTATACATACTCAGTTAATTCACTTTATTAATAGATAGTGATGTTATTATCATTAATCTTTATGTAACATTGTATAGGTTGCTGAGATGTTATCGAATTTCTTACAAAGTAATAACATGACAGTGTTTGATTTAGGCTCTTTTAAAACATCAGCTGAAAAAGTTTTGAATAATGCAATAGTATGTGATTTTATTATAATAAAACAATAACATCTTTCAATTTCTACATTTTTTTAGCACAACGATGTTCGAGTATTTTTACCTATTCTAGTAGAGTCACATGCTCGAGCTACATTTTGTGTTGTAAGTAGTAAAATGTAAAATTACATGAGTGATCATAAAAATTAAAGGTTGACTGCATGTTTCATTGTAGGCATATCATCTTAAGTTAACTACTGCTGATCATGTTTGGATACTACCTGGTATATATAACACTAAATGGTGGTACTTGGAAGACAATGACACTACCTCAAACTGTACTAATGAACAGATATTGGAAGCTATTAACTCTACATTTTTTGTGGATTCCTTTCCTTTTAACATTAATATGAAAACTGTTAGTTCGCTATTTGTTCATTTAATTTATTGACATTTAATATCTACAGGAGGTGACTGATATATTCTATAATGTGGTGCTAAATATCTCAGCTAATATGACAATGGAGGAGTATTCATCTCTTATTATTCATTCTAAGTTATTAAATGCATATGATGCTATTACTGCTTTAGCTCTGACATGGAATGCTAGTCTTAGTAAAATTGAGAATGAATTTTTGAATAATGACATCTTCTCAGTTATTGATAATCCATGGTATCATCCACGTCTTGGTCAAATTCTTCAAGATAGTCTAGAGAATTCAGTTAGTCCTTATAATGGACTTACAGTAAGTACTGAAGTCTTGTAGTCTGACTTTTATCATTTACTTTTATTTGACAATAATTTACTCTGTTTGTATTATAGGGTTTAATAACATTTCTTTCTAATAGTAGAGTTAATTATAGTCAAGGCTTAATAACACAATTGACTGGTAAATTGTTCATTTTTAGCATTGTAAAGATTTTTCTTTGTCAAAGGAAAGAAAGAATGTATTTTGAAAAGTTTCCAATTATTTCAAGAGTCTGGAATAGTCTACAATATTTGTAGTAACAGCAGTCACTGCTGTAATGCTTTATGGAAAGGTGTGTTGTGATCATAAAATTTATAGTCTACTCATAATACAATGTCTAATATAACTATATAGTATACCTCATATATATTATATAGTATAATTCTTATATATGTAACCATGTGGCATACTTCCTATGTAACTTGCAGTATTTCCTTTGTAACTATGTATTTCTATGTAGGGACTGTTATGTTTGTTCCCAGGACAAATCTAAATCTATAAGTCTTTTAAAGTTTATTTTATACAAAAGCTTATGATAAGGTATCCATTCTAGATCGAGTGCTTCAACAAATAAAAGTAATGGTCTCGCAGAGCTTACAATTAGTCTTTTTTTGTTTTTTTTAAATTATTTTTATGAATTATATGTTCATAAGGTAATAAAATGAAATAAAACAGATACCATGAAAATAAAGGAAGTCAGCATTCTATTCTACCACAAGACCTGTTCTAAAGTCATGTTTTTTCTTGAGCAACCATTTCATCAGTTAAATTAGCTATTTCTGGCTTGATTTCATGTAAACAAGCAAATGAAAATTTCAAAGTCATTAATGTATGAATGGTTTGCCTCAACACTCTGCTACAACTATATTGCAACAATTAAGCATTAAACCCTAAGTAATTCACCTATTAAGTATGCCCATACTGCCATTCACATTTTGGGTTAGTTTGAGACTGCCACCCTACAATTAACAATTTTTTTGTAAACTTTATTTACTTGTGCAGTTTGGTAACTATCTTCAATTAAAGTTTATTAATGTTTTCTTAAACTAAATTATGTCATCAATACCCTGCTTTTTATGTTAGGTATACACAAACTCTAACAATGTTATATTTCCTCAAAGAGCTTTAAAAAGTCTTTATTATTTTTGCTTAATTGTTTGTATGTTTGTACCATTTTTCAATCATAAACCTATAATTCTATAAATTACTACATGCAGCCATGGCTACAAACATGTTTAATGTATTTGTTATTCCTTTCTATATAGGTGGATATTTACCTACTGATGGTAGTCCTTACACTTGTTCATTTGTAACAACTGGTTTTGTGGTGACAGCGGTCATATTGACTATATGGTGTATAGTTGGTATTATTGTTAGTCTTGTTCTGTTAATTATTATATTTATATGGAGAGAGAATAAGTTAGTTAATAACTTATGAAATTATAAGATATTATAATTATTAATTTATATCTGCAGACACATCAAAGCTACATCTCCAAAATTCAATCTCATTCTTAATTTTTCATGTTTGTGGGATGTTTGTAAATAGCTTTCTTATAGTGATATTATACTATTTAGGTGTCAAAGGAAATTACATAAAGACTATGAGTCCTCTCTGTGATGTAAGGATTACACAATAAATGTTGTTGTATTGTTTACAAATTGTTTGTATGCCAACTAGCTAGCTTATGCCATATGGTATGTATCTCTTACAATGTTTTTTTCTACGATCCTGGTAAAAAATTGGCAATTATATTGCATTTTTCATAATTCCAGAAATAAAAACAGGGTATGAATAGATCTAATGAAATTGTATATTGTTATTATTTGTAACTCATATGATATTAATAATAATTATAACATTTCGTTTTGTCTTTCATAGAAACATCTCTCAGACCGGATGTTGTTGTTAGCAATAGTCATTATAGCATTTCCTGTAATCATAGTTATTATCACAAAGTTGATTTATAGACCATTTCATGTCCAATCTTTTTATACTGAAGATGGTTGTCCAGATGCAGTGAGTTTTAATACTAAATAATTTGTCTTACTCGTTGCTTGTAGAATGTCAAGGACTCAAGGAAGATTGAATATTATTGTACAACTCAATTCAATAAATTTTGGTTTCTTACAATGGATGCATATATGGTATTATTGTTCATTACAATACTTGTATTGACAATGAACAAGCGCAAAATTATTTTTTACTTCAAGAGAGAGGGAGAACAGTCTAGTTTGATATCTGTTATACAACTGTTTCTTATTCTTCTGTTTTCATTCATTATCAAATTTGCCATTCCTTCATCAGCAAGTCTTGAATATTACATTCTCTTCGTTGCATTCCCTGTAGCTTTGACTGGTACAGTTTTTACTAGTTGGTTTGAACTTCCCAAAGGTATATATAATGAAAAAAAAATAGTCACATAAAATATTATATAGATTTCTTTCAGTTTATAGAAATGGTAAGAGACAGGAAAGCTGAACAAACAACATCAGGTGGACAGATAACATTATGTACTCAGGAAACATACTTACAAAGATGTGATGAAAATATACCAATTGAAATCATCAATATTGAAAGTGAACCTTAGTATGTTTAGGAATTTTTAAATGTTATTTATTTCCAGATTGAAGCAGTCTTGGCTAGACACTCTGGTAATTCAGATGTTGAATTAAATATTTAGTTATATACATACATACATATATATATATAATATATATATATATATATATATATATATTTGGTTGTCGTTTATTTGTAGAGTGAATGTATGCAGACAATGTACCTAATGACCACAAGTAGAGTTAATTACTTAATTATTTATTTAGTGTTTAGTATTAATAACTACTGTCAAATGAATCTCAAGCAAAACCAAAGGACTGACTTACTGTCCATTAGTATAGTAGAGTAATAACATACTGGGAAATATAACCTAGTGCAGTTGACATATATTATGTATAGTATTATATAGTTAGAGGAAAAGCATAAAATTAATATAGGTGATCATTATACTATGGTATGCAAAAAAATAAATTTAATCAAGGATATAAAATTTTCCAATCCTAAAAGACCTTGATTAATATAAGAAAAAATGTTCAATGTGGTGTGACGTGTAAATTTTGGGATAGTTAATATCACAACTATACTAGTTCCACAGATTTCGGAAAAAAGAATTGCTCAGATATTAGTATATGTTGCTGAAAATGAATATTATTTACTGATGTCTGCGAAACAGTTACACAAGTTTTTATTTACCCATGCAATTTTTCATATAACAAGCCCAAGTTGGGAATACTTCGAAGTCTTTATCACCAATTATCGCAACCTATTCTATATTGACTCGAATAGAGGGAGACACTTTTAGTTAAATACTGATGCGGCTCTGGGGACGTGTCAGTGGACCGAAAGCTAGGTTTTGCATTTTGTTGTTCCTCGGTTAGCTGTTAAGGTTCTTGGGTTCTTTCCTTGTCAAACAAGATCTGAAATTTTGTTGTTATATTGACCTATTCTGTATATATAGGTATATATATATATATATATATATATATACTCAATATGTATGAAGCATTTATTATAGCCTAGTCTATGTGTGTGCTAATTATATGTATATATATAATATATATAATTTATATATTGTTATTTGTGGGATAGTCACACTATACAGATACTCGATTCTTGAAAAAAGTGACAGGTGATTATGTTGTATGCTGTTTATAGGACTCACAGTGCTTTAAAGATTGACAGTGCTTGTGGTTAAGCACAGTGCAAAGATGACTTAATGCTGTATTTATGTCCATGAACAAATATGTCAAAGCTTTTGCTTGCTCTTAACCATTTTCTTTAGTTACAAGTAGCTGTGAATGTCAGGAATCTTTTCTAGTGTTAGCTGGGAATATTATTAATGTTCAATATTTTTTAAAAAACCTAATATGTTATCTAATCTATAATACAATAATAGACCTCATTGAATTGCTGAGTTTCTAATGTAGCTTTATTAGCAAACAATTTTAATAGCAATAATAGAGTTAAAGTTTATTTTTTTGATTTGATCATGACTTACTATAGGATCCAACTAAACCATATGAGGTACTAGTAAGAAGATATACTCAACATCTTATTCATAGAGTTGTTAGTATTTTGCTGAATAATGAATAACAACTAAAAGTAAAACAGACGAAGTGACAGAATTTATATATACAACCGAATGATAAGAGTTCTAGAATGTTCTCAAGCCCGTTCTAGCAGACTGAAAAACATGTGCATGTATACATATAAACACTTACTAATTACTTAATAATGATTAATGATAAGTCAATTTACTATTACAACACTCCCACTTAAATTGACTTGATACTTGGTAAATTCTTCAGTCCCATCTCCAATCAAAGATTTTCAAACTGACCACGTGAGAGAGGTTTTGTTATATATGTTGCTGCCATCTGGTCAGTTGGACAGTACACTAATTCAATAATTCCATCATGTAAAGCTTCACGCACGTAGTGAAACTTGATATCAATGTGCTTGGTTCTAGCATGAGAAATTGGGTTCCTTGCAATAGCGATAGTTCCTTGGTCATCCTCCCTAATGATAGTTGTGTTTTTGGTGTTGCTTAATGTCTGACAATAGTCTCCTCAGCCATACAGCTTCTTGCATAGGGGTAGGAAAGGGGGGCTGAAGGCCAACCAACTTCAAATCAGGTGGGCTAAGCCCCTTTCATTTGCACTCAAGCCTATGTATGTACACCAATAACCTCTTGACTGAATTGGTGATTGTGTTAATTTGTGTACATTAACAATCAATCACCACATTGTGTGGTCGTGTTATCTTCTGTAAAATTAATTGCTATAACAAAAGTATTAATAGAACAGAATGCACTTTTTCACCTTACACCAACTAAAAAAATTACCTATGAAAATATATGACCCAAGAATGACTCTTGTCTTTGCTGTTACATATACATAAGACCATAGTCACCATACTGATAACATAAAATTATTAGAAATAGCTAAAGAGTTTTGTTTCCTTTAACCGACAGATGAATTAATTTTTTTGGTCATTTTTGATGTTTATTAATATAACAAACTAAATTATAAGGTCAGCCCCCCAACTTAAACTTCATTCCTACCCCTCTGGCCTCATGTGTCCCTCAGTGAGTGCCACATACTATGCTTCAGCAGTAGACAGCGTGACAACTGGTTGCTTCCTGCTGAGCCAGCTCATGGCTCCTCTGGACATAACAAATAGATTCCCTGTAGTAGAATGTTGGTCATCCATGTCTCCGGCCCAATCTGCATCTGAGAATCCCATTAGGCTATCATCTGCTGATCTCTCATACCTCAATCAAGTTAATCGTTCCCTTGAGGTAACGAAGAATATGTTCCTCTCCTTCCTTAAACATACCCTGGTGGGTGTTCCATTTAGATTTCTTTGTCTAATGTTCCATTTAGGAAAGCTGGACCACGTCCATCTGGTGAATCATCATACCATTTTGGACTGCAAATGCTAATAGTGCTCAAACAGATGAATACCGAACTACAGTTGAGAATGTGTCATTGTAGTCTTCTCCATGTTTTTGAGTGTATCCTTTTGCCACAAGTCGGGCTCTATACCGCTCCACTTTCCCATTGTTTCCACATTTAGTCTTAAATATCCATTTGCATCCAATTGGTTTCCGCCCACTAGCAATTCCACGAGCTCTCATGTTATATTTTCCATCGGTCATTTGTACTCTGAATCTGCTGCTTCTTTCCATTTCTTAGACAATTTACTTTTCAGTGCTTCCTCAATGCTTTGTGGTTCCGCTATTTGACTTACACCCCAAAAATGCAGTGTCTACATACTCATCAATTTCATACCTGATTGTGCAATTCTCTGTCTCCTAGGATACCTGTGTTGATCCTCTTCTTGGTTCTCAATGTTCTTCAGATTGTGGTTGTTCTGATTGTTTCACTGACTCCTCCTCTTCTTCACGCACCACACCTTTCTCATGGTCACTGACTGTTAGTCCCTAATTAACTTCTACCGTAGTTGAGTCACGTTGAAAATCAGACTCATTAAAGATAATGTCCTGACATGTGTTCTCATCAATCAGATGATATCCCTTTGTTTGAAGACTATATCCAATAAAATGTAGTTTTCTCAGCTTGCTCAATTTTCCTTTTCTATTAGCATCTGGTAAATAGGCATAAGCCATAGAACCAAACCACTCTAAGGTGACTGAGATCCAGCTTTCTCCCATACCATTCCTCATAAGGTGTTGTCTTCTCCCTCAAGGGTCTTTTAGGTGTTGGTTCCTCAGGTAAGCAGCAGTAGCCACTGCCTCCGCCCAGTAACACTCTGGTAGTCCTGCTTGAGCCATCATGGCACATGCAACTCCATCAGGGTTCGATTGATCTTCTTCACAACTCAATTCTGAGCAGGTGAGTATGGGGCTGAAAGCTCATGATGTATCCTACTTGATTGTAAGTAAGACTCAAATTCTTTTAAGAGATATTCTCCACCATTATCTGATTGTAAAGTCCCTATTGATAGACCACACTCATTAGTAGTACAGTGACTAGAACTCCTTGAATTTATCGAAGATATCCCATAGACTTAGGTATCTCCACAACTTTTTACCAACTTCCGACTAACTATTTTCTTCAGTTGATATTCATTCAAATGTCCTAACTGTTTGATGCCAAAGATCAGCTTTGTTTCCAACTCGAGATCCAGATGTTGTGGCGACGTCTTCCTGAGTGATAGTTTTTTAATCCAAATAATAGAGATTGTCCACAAGTGATCCCATTCCTAGTAGTTTCCTGTTTCTGTCACGAATCCAGCACCTGGTATTTCAATTTTCACTGTGTTTCCCTTAATAGCTGCTGCTCTCACTGAGAACAGGTTACAGGCCAGCTCGCATATAAAGCATTATGCATACTAACCTTTTTAGGCTTACTCATTTTGAAGTGAATCTTACATCATAATGACTCTAGTTGAACCTAGTTAAGCCTCACATGTGTATACAAGGTGACCAAATGTATACTGACTGACAGTGATACTACATTGTACCGAACACAGATCCTGTATGTCTCTACATAGATTACATGTAAAATCAGGATATAACACTAAAGGTCACTAAGAAATGTGACATCAGATAACCAACTTTCGTACAAGAATATGTTATGACAATAGTTATTACTACCAAAAGAGTTAATTTTTTCAAATTGTGATAAAATAGGATAACATCAAACAGTTATAATAAAACAACTAAAATATCCAGTATGTGACCTAATAGATGTAGTTTTAACAAAAAAATCTAATTACTAACAAATACATTATTATAGTGTCAATTTAAGATCTTCGTAATTAGTGCAAAAATCATCCGACCCGGAAGACTTCTATCTCACAGTCCTGAAGTACAACAGTACGTACAGGGCTTCTGTTACTTCATAAGAATCACAATTAGCAGCTGGTTGTCTGTATTTAAGGTAACCTTTGCCATCCTTGTTGACCTGTAAGGTATACGGATGCTCGCACCCACACGATTAGCAACACCACTAAAAATCATAGATACTCGGGTCTCGTGAAGACCAGTTAGACGACGTCTATTGCTTTTGACCCACCTTTAGGATCATAATGCTTAATGTGACATCATGTTGCTTCTTGAGCCTTTCAATAGCTTTCTTAATAGCTTCTAAACCTCCCTCTGAGCGCATTTCACTTGTACTGAAGTTACAAATGAGCACCACTCCATTTCCAATCACCAGGTACTGGCTTGGGATCAAGAAACTTTCACACGCAAAAGTCTTCAGCAACACGATGGGAATGTATCGTGAGATCCAGACTTGAACACCTAATGAAATACCTTTACATGACCAATTTGATATTCAAATTGAGACAGCATCACTTCCACGTTGGTCCCTGAAATTTTCAAACCAGCGTAAAGGCAGGCCTTGTAATGGGCACCATAATATGTCGTCCATAGATACGATCAGCTCCAACAGCACAAATATGGTAACCACCTTTAGGCCACCAAGAGGACAATCATCTAAATCAAATAGATGTACTCTTGTTCAAAACCAAACCAAGGTTTGGCCATTTTAGCTTTGATCATTACTTTGAACCAAGAGTCCCTGCTTGTTGCTATCAATGGGAGTATTCTGAGGACCATACGTCTCACACTCACGCATATATTATTACCTCTAAGAAACGGATCTCGGTAAAAGGGCCACTGGCTTGAGGTAAATATCGCTATTGTGTCCTGTGCTCTGCCAGTGCTTGAACCATCAAAATTCCTTCAGGGATGTCCCCACCACTCTTTGTGGTTTCTCTAAAGTTTTAGTTTTACCTCGTACACCTTCTCCAGTTCCATCTACCCAAATGTATGTTGCCCGAAACAGACCTCACCCTGATCCAGGCTCAAGTAGCGGTCGAGAACGATGCTGTCCAAAGCGATGGGAATTGTCATCTCACTAACTTTTTCTGGTTCTTTCCGCCTTGGACTACGAATTAAATAAGTACAGTCACCTAGACTTTTGAATGATAGGATGTCAATAGCTCTGTGTCAAATAAAGTTTTCCATATAAACGAGAATTTACCCTACTCGGTAAACTTGACCACGAGGTAGGACAGACTAAGAATTTTCCAAAAAGTCAAACGATTAATATGATCATTATGATTGACTTCAAAGTGATTGTGTTTTAAATAGTCTGCCTCCTTTATTCTAAGGTTTCTTTCCCGCCTCCCAGTTATTACAGCAATCACAAGCTAGACATGTGGCTCAACATGATAATATTATGTAATATCCTAGGTCTTTACCCTTGTTTTCTATAGCTATATGCTAGTTAATTTGTATTAAAATAATAAACCTCAGTATTTAATACAATATTATAAGTGTTCCATATATTTTGTGCTAGCTTTACAGATTTAAACGAACACTTTTTTTTCATTCTTTGATGGTGAAACCTCATTGACCTCATTATTAATGTTAGTTTTTATAATGATGTCATCAGGTATATTCACTATAACATCAGTTTTAACTTGACCTGTTTCTTCATTCTCATTTGTCAAATCATCATCAGCAGTGACAGTTGAATTATTTGTGCGTTCATTGTACACATGTACATTATTAGATTTATGATTTATTAACAGATGATGTTCACTTGTTGAACTGTTGGTTCATTTGCATCTGATAATTGTTGTTATTCAGAGGTGTTTGTAAGAGCACTTTCTGAAATGTTTTGACTAATTCATTTGAGTCCTCAATATCAGACACAATAGCTTCTGGTAGCATAATAGAATTAATTGAAGTGTCTTTGATTCTTTACTTCTTTTTTTCTTCTAGTACAATTGACTTTTGGCAAATGATTTGTATAAGACTGCTTTGAAATGCAATTGTCCTTCTTTGCTGGTTCTTTGATACTTCAGGTTGAGGTGATGAATTGTCCAGTGTTTGTAGACAACGATGTTTGCTTGTTAATTTTATGATGATTGATGTTGGTTGTAGACAGATGAGATGCACATGCGTTGGTTTTCATATTTTTTGACTCCAGAGCTGCTGTTTCTTCTTCATTTTTTTCTCTACACTCTTGGACTTCATGATTGTGTGCTTCCCAACCATGAGTTTCAAATTGATCTGCTTCTTCTTTGAGCTCTTCAATTTGTTGGTGATTTGTTTCCAATAGTTTCATTTTTCTTTCTATAATATAGGTTATTATAACACATTTATCCATCCCAAATACATCTTTCAGTATTTTATTATGGTCTATTAATGATTATCATTCAACCATTTGTCCATCTAATGATTAATTCAGATAGATGAAAAAATTAGTACACAAATAGACCATTGTCAATGATTGTATATGCATATAATATAATATGTGGCTCAGGCATGGGTCAAATACATTGAATAGTATTTAAATACAAATACAAATACTCTCAAAAAATATCAAATACAAAATACAAATACAAATACTTCCAGCAGGAATGTATTTCAAAATACAAATACAAATACTTTGAAAAGTATTTAAATATATTCCAAATACTTCTTTTATACTATCCCAGCATATCCCCATTATTTACTTTTACATGTAATCAACTAATCATTACAAATTATTGATTGCATCTAATAAACATAAGTTCTTCAAATGTTTTGTCGGTTAGGTGACATTGATCAGAGCGAAACTTTTCCTGCTATGCTGAATGGGGGGGGGGGGGGGTCTTTCCACAGAAACAAACAATTTAAAAAGCAGTATTTGAAGATTATACGAAGTATTTGAAATACAAATACAAATGACTTCCTGTTTCAGAAATTCAAATACAAATACAAATACTCAAAAAAAGTATTTAAATACAGCTAATACAATACTTATGTATGTTTGACCCCAACCCTGATGTGCATATAAAATGGTATGTGTAAATATTGTATATTATGTATTACATGTACATGTACATGGACTCTTACAAGTAATGTTCAAAGGTGTAAATGTCTCTCCATTTACACTACAAGCCATGCTATAATGTTTTCAGTCTAAAACCATTGATGAATTAATAACTTAAACTCTGTTCACACTTGGAGAAAACTAATTTTAAAACCAAACTAGCTACATGTGGGTGGGACAGTTATGGTTATTTAAGAAAAGTGCCCAGGCATCAGGATACAAACTAACTATCCCCTATTACAAGTAAACTATTCAAGCTATCAACAGGTATTGGTTTATCTACTTGACTGACTGGTAGTGTTTATACACCCAATATAATTATACAGCTGTAGTTTGCTTGAATTAATAGTAAAATTTTGGATAGATGTACACATAATTATCCCTATAAATATGTCTACCCCTCATTCCATATATATAATTGATAACAATGATCATGTACATCATAATAATTCCATTAATACATTCATTCACTCATTCATTCTTGTATAAGGATTAATAGGCAGTAATACATGGATCAACGTTGGTCACAAGGTTATAGACAGACGGGCCAAGGAAATCATCCCCTATTAGATATGATCATTTATACATTCTATAAAGACATTCATTCATTTAAGAACTGACAGACTGATGATATACAGATCATCTGATATTCAATACTTAAACAGCTTTTGACAAAATGGATGAGCACATGCATTGTTTAATAATCTACATGCCAGCTGTCTGTTAAATTATCACCTCAGGTTCCACCATCAACCTAATACAACCATTCAATCCATACATACATCTCCTACTCACCTACCTGTCCATATAACTATTAACTCATCTACTCTATTCATCTGTATATCTATCCATTTTACTTATCTGTCCATTAATTTGTCTATCTATCTATTATTTATTCCATTCATCCATCCCATTTATCCACTAATGTACATAGATTTATTGCATAAGTTTCCATTCATGATATTTAAATGTATGTCCATGTTTGTATTACCTACCTTCTTCTCTTTGTTTGAAGGATCATGAAGAGCTTCTCTCTTTGTTTCATTCTTTCCTCTTTAGCTTTCTGTTCTTCTTCTTTCTGTCTCTGCCTTTTTATGCATCATTTGAGCATGTTGATCATATTTTTTGCCATCGAGACTCCAGCTAAGCATAATATATATATATATATATATATATATATCTATATATATATATATTATAATTATACTTACCCTCATCAATTCTTTTCATTCTCATCTTTTTGTTTAGTGCATGTAGTTGTATTAGTCCGAGTGTATTCAATGTCTCAGACTTTGCCAGAAGTTTGTTCTTTTCTTTCACGTTTTGCTAGATTTGAAGTATATTAAATTAATGATGAGACTTAAACATTATGCATACTTTTACAAGCTACTGGTAAAAATGAAATAGTTTAGTTTTGTAGGAATCATTTTTATTTATGCCGATAACCTTCTTCCGATGCCTCCACTATTTAAGTTTTTAAAGAACAAGTGAGTGGAGGCATCTACAAGGCTACTCATTTTGAAGGCTGCAAAGAAAAGGATATTCTTGCTGGGTCTGTGGGATAATGCAATCCTCAGATCTGACCACACACACTTTTTGTGCCACTGGATTGCCAACTACATACCTGTCCGATACCAAAGAAGTTTATTGCTATCATTCCCAAATTTAGTATTATTTAGTTTTATTATGATTTTTATTTCTTAAGCCCTTATGGGTTTAGTTACTTTTAGTTTAAAATGGTATTATACACAGGATGTTGTTACCATCAACATCAATTTCAATACAGTTATTACATATTTTAAGTTTAAATATAATGAAAAGTTATGTTGCTTAGCACAGGGAAACACATAGGAAATCCTTTTAAAGATAGTACCAATCAACATTTTATCATTATTTTTAGTATATTTAGTATGAATAACATAACATTGATTTACTGTCAATCTTTTCAATGTTACCAATCCTCAATTTAGTTAGTTTTATATATATAACCAATGTATTTTAAATAATACATGGAAAGATAGAAAATCCTTTCTTAGAAAGTACAATGTATATCATTTACTTTAGTGCAATTTATATTACATTTTTATTATTTTGTAGAAGCTTGTAAGAATGTCAAGGACTTAGTTTTCATTTCTACCAAGACAACTAATGACTGACTCAGTATGGACAATATAGAAAATAATTAGTATTTGTAATATTGGCTATCTCTAGTCAATTTAAGGAACTGTCTATAAATTTTCTATTCATTCAGTGATATCTAAAATATGAAATTCAGAACCTATTGTTCTAGTTTATATAACTATGTATCAATTTAATAAGTGTACTTTTAACATGTATTCCTTTTAGTTACTTAAACTTTTGTGCCTCTGCCATATGAATTCATGCCATTTCCTGGAAAACCAGAATTGTTTGAATGTTCTGGTTTAACTTCAAAGGTGTATTTTGCATGTATCTCTTTAATTCTGAGAAAAATAATCTCCAGACTGCCACGCCCTCAAATGAGGCTAATAATATCTCTTGATTTTAATAAAATCAGTTGTTCAGAGCAAGAAATAACTGATAAAATCATTTTATAATCATTTGTTTCTCTGAACAACGTTTCCTTGATCGAGACAAATGATACCATATTCACAATGATATTAATTTAAAATAATACTTTATTGTAATTAGACTATTGCTTATTGCAATTTTTCTGATTTTACAAGCATTCAAGCAATAGACGATATTAGATCACATTACATAGACAATGTTATCTTATCACCATATCTTATATCATACTCTACTCAAACGACATATCTCTTTAATCTTACATCATAGTTGAACTAGGTAAGGCCTCACATGCGCATACAAGGTGACCTCAAATGTATACTGACTGACAGTGGTGTTATTACATGGTACAGAACCACCAGATCCTGTATGTCTCTACATAGATTACGTGTAAAATCAGGATCTTAACACTAAAGTCACTAAGAAATGTGACATCAGATAACCAACTTTCATACATGGACAGTTAATGACAATAGTTTATTACTACCAAAAGAGTTAATTTTTCAAATTGTGATAACAAAGGGATAACAATCAAAGTTTATAATAATAAAGAAAACCACCTAAAATATCCAGTATAGGTGGGCATAATAGTTGTAGTTTAACAAAAAAAATCTAAATTACTACAAATACATTATTATAGTGTCAATTTTAAGATCTTCCGTATTAGTGGCTAAAATCATCTGAACCCGGAAGACTCTTCTATCTCCCATTCCTGAAATACAACAGTACGTACAACAGTACTGTCTTCAAGTACCTTTTTCCATCCTGTTTAACCTGTCGAGGTATACTGATGCTCGCACCACGATTAGCAACACCACTAGAAAATATACGATACTGAGGTCTCATGACGAACCAGCTGTCGAGGTATACGGATGCTCGCCCACACGATTAGCAACAACCACAGAAAAATCATAGATACTTGAGGTCTCGTGAAGACCAGTTAGACGACGTTTATTTTCTGACCACCTTTAGGATCATAATCGCTTAATGTAACATCATGTTGCTTCTGAAGCCTTTCAATAGCTTTTTCTTAATACATCTATAACCTCCCTCTGAGCGCATTCACTTGTACTGAAGTTACAATGAACACCAGCTCCATTCCAATCACCCAGTTACTGGTCTTGAATCAAGAGAAACTTTCACACTCCAAAGTCTTCAGCAACCTCGATGGAGAATGTATCGTGAGATCCAACTTGATCACCTAATTAAATACCTCACATGGACCAATTTGAATATTCAAATTTGAGATGGCAATCACTTTTCACGTGGTGGTCCCTGAAATTTTCAAACCAGCGTAACGGCAGCCTTGTAATGGGCATCCATATATGTTCGTCCAAAGATATGATCAGCTCAACACAAAAAGCACAATAGTAAGGGCCATGTGGGACCATGGTAACCACCTTTAGGGGCCACCACGAGGAACTATCATCTACATCAAATAGAGTGTACTCTTGTTCAAAACCAAACCAAGGTTTTGGGGCCATTTTAGCTTTGTGGTTCATTACTTTGAAACAAGAGTCCCGCTTGTTGCTATCAATGAGTATTCCTGAGGACCATACGAATCTCACACATCACCCATATATTATTACTCTAAGAAACGGATCTTCGGCAAAGGCCACTGGCTTGAGGTAAATATCGCTATTGTGTCTGTGCTCTGGCCAGTGCTTGAAACCATCGAAATTCCATTCAGGATGTCCCACCAAGCCTCTTTGGTGGTTTCTCTGAAAGTCCTTAGTTTTACCTCGTACAACCTTCTCCAGTTCCCTCTACCCAAATGTATGTTGCCAAACAACCTCAACCCTGATCCAGGGCTCAAGTAACGGTCGAGAACGATGCCTGTCCAAAGCGATGGGAGTTGTCATCTTCACGAACTTGTTTCTGGTTCTTTCCCGCTGTGACTACGAATCCAATGAAAGTACAGTCACTCTAGACTTACAGTTTGAAGAAAATAACAGAAGCATAATACGTCTCTGTGTGGCAAATAAAGTTTTCATTATAAACAGTTATCTACCCTAGAAACTCGTACAAACTTGACCCACGAGGCAACAGACAAAGACTTTTGACCCAGGTACCAAACGATTATGATGTAACTTCAGAGTTTGACTGTGTGTTTAAATAGTCTGCCTCCTTTATTCTAAAGGTTTCTTTCCCGCCCCCCAGTTATTACAGCAATCACATTCTAGCTACCATGTACTAAACTGATAATAATGGTTATGTTATATCCTGGTCTTTACGCCTTTTCTAGCTAGTTAATTGTATTAATAATAAAACTCAGTATTTAATACAGTATTATAAGTGTTCCATATAGTTTTGTGCTATCTTTACAGGATTAAAACGAACACTTTTTTTTCATTTCTTTGATGGTGACCCTAACCTCTCATTGACCTCATTATTAATAGGTTAGTTTTAATAATGATGTCAGCTGGTATATTCACTGTAAACATCAGTTTTTAACCTTGACATAGGTTTCTTCATTCTCATTTGTCAAATCATTGTCAACAGTGACAGTTGAAAATCATTTGTGTTTTCATTGTACAATGTACATTATTAGATTCATGATTTATTAACAGCTGATGTTCACTTGTTGAACAGCTGGTTCCATTGCATCTGATAAATTATTTTATTTCGAAGTTTTGTTTGTAAGAGCCTTTCTGAAATGTTTGTGGACTAATTCATTTGAGTCCCTCAATATCAATACACTAGCTTCTGGTAGCATAGTAGAATTAATTGAAGTGTCTTTGATTTCTGTCTCAGAGACTTTAACTTCTTTTTTTCTTCTAGTAAACAATTGACTTGGCAAATGATTGTATGAGACTGCCTTGAAATGCAGTTGTCCTTCTTTGCTGTTTCTTTGACTACTTCAGTTGAGGTGATGAATTTGTCCAAGTGTTGTAGACAACGATGTTTGCTTGTTACTTTATGATGATTGATGTTGGTTGTTAGACATAGGAGATACACACTCGTTGGTTTTCATATTTTTGACATCCAGAGCTGTTGTTTTTCTTCTTCATTTTTTTCTCTACACTCTTTGGACTCATGATTGTGGGCTTCCAACCATGAGTTTCAAATTGATCTGCTTCTTTTTGAGCTGTTCAATTTGTTGGTGATTTGTTTCCAATAGTTTTCATTTTTTCTTTCTATATAATAGGTTATTATAACACATTATCATCTCAAATACATCTTTCAGTATTTTATTATGGTCTATTAATGATTTATCATTCTAACCATTTGTCCATCTAATGATTAATTATCCCAAAACAGAAAAAAATTATACACAAATAGACCATTGTCAATAATTGTATATGCATATGAATATAATATGTGCATATAAAATGTATGTGTAAATATTGTATATTATGTATTACGTACATGTACATTGTACATGGACTCTTACAAGTAATGTTAAGGTATAAAATTCTCTCCCATTTATACTACAAGCCATGCTATATGTTTTCAGTCTAAAACCATTGATGATGAATTAATAACTAAACTCTGTTCACACAACACTGGAGAAACCACAAACTAGCTACATGTGGGTGGGACAGTTATGTTATTTAAGAAAAGTACCCCAGGCATCAAGATACAAACTAACTATCCCTATTACAAGTAAACTATTCAAGCTATCAAACAGACATCAGTTTATCTACTTGACTGACTGGTATGTTTTATACACCCAACATAATTATACACCGCTGTAGTTGCTTGAATTAATAGTAAATTTTGGATAGACGTACACATAATTATCCTATAAATATGTTACCCCTCATTCCATATATATAATTGATAAATAATGATCATGTACATCATAATAATTCCATTAATACATTCATTCACTCATTCATTCTGTGTATAGGATTAATAGGCAGGTAATACATGGATCAACTGATGGTCCCAAGGTTATAGACAGACGGGCCAAGGAAATCATCCCCCTATTAGATATGATCATTTATTAAACATTCATAAAGACCTTCATTCATTTAAGACTGACAGACTGATGATATACAGATCCTCTGATATTCAGATACTTAAACCAGCTTTTGACAAAATGGATGAGCACATGCATTGTTTAATCTACATGCCAGCTGTCCCGTTAAATTATCACCTCAGGTTCCACCCATCCACCTAATACAACCATTCATCCATACATACATCTCTACTCACCTACCGTCCATATAACTCTATTAACTCATCTACTCTATTCATCTGTATATCTATCATTTTACTATCTGTCCATTAATTTGTCTATCTATCTATTATTTATCCATCATCCATCCATTTATCCACTATGTACATAGTTATTGCATAAGTTTTCCATTCATGATATTTAAATGTATGTCCAGGTTTGTTTGTATTACTACTTTCTTCTCTTTGTTGAAGATCATGAGAGCTTTTCTCTTTCGTTTCATTCTTTCTTCTTTAGCTTTCTGTTCTTCTTCTTCTTCTGTCTCTGCCTTGTTCATGCATCATTTGAGCATGTTGATCATATTTTTGCCATCGAGACTCCAGCTAAGCTAATATATATATATATATATATATATAATTATATATATAATTATACTTACCGTCATCAATTCTTTTCATTCTCTCTTTTTGTTTTTAGTGCATGTAGTTGTATTAGTCGAGTGTATTCAGATGTCTCAGGACATTTGCCAGAAGTTTTCTTTCTTTCGTTTCACGTTTTGCTAGATTTGAAGTATATTAATTAATGATTGAGACTATAAACCATAATGCATACTTCTGTTCTTTTTTGCATTTTCCTAGATAAGTTTTGTTTTCTTTCAGTTCTTTTCCTCTTCATCTTTTCATTTTTTCTCTTGTTGTAGTTTTCTTTTTTTCCATTTCACGCAATTTGACAAGTTCCTCTTCTCTCTTCTGTTTCCTGTAAAATTAGTATTAAACTTAGTAATGTTTAATTTATTTAGTTACTTGATTTTATTCTGTTTGGCTCTTAATTTCTTTTCCCTGTTCAATAAAAACCTGTTTTTCCTTTTCTCTTCTCTTTCCTTAGCCTTAGGATTTTTTCTTAATATCCTGTAATTTTTTTCTTGTTTTTTTTTTTTTGAAAAAAAATTGGGAACAATATACTTTAAAAGATTAAGTTTATTTATTACCTCTTTGTCTTCTACTTCAAATTCAAGCCTTATGTAATTTTAAGAATTCGTTTCTCCTAGAAGTTTCTATATGCATTGTATTCTTTCAGTGAACAAATTACACCAAGCGCTTCTTTGTTATGAACCATTTTTAATTAATTTGTGTTTTCTTTTCGTGACGATAAAAATAAGACGTATAAGTAAGGATCATGAAAGGCTATTGTAGTCCATAAGTATTGATGTCATGTGCTCTTTAGGAGCTGTTAAGTCAAAGACATGGCCTGTGGTAGATTTGTAAATCTGCGAGAAACAATAGTACATATATAACGTTATAAGTTTGGGCTCTACCTGCTCACAAAGCTTTGTAGTAACTAGGGTTGTTTTGCCGTGCAACTTTGGAACAAAGGGACGTTGCAAGTAATAGTTCTAATGTTGCATAGTCTTGGAATAAGGGGTGCACGACCTGGAGCTGGAGCTGGTCATTGCCATTATACTTTTTGTGCGTGGATACGAGTCATAACAACGCGTTGCGCGTTCTTTATCGTAGCCAGGACTCGCAATTTTCTGTATAATGTTTTTGTGTGTTGATTTTATTCTCTCTGTCTGCTATATATGATTTTATTAAAATAAATTATTTTTGGAATATATTTAAAATCGTTATTATCATCTTACAATTGAAAAGGAAGTCTGTCTTGGTCAACAGATCATATATTATTATGTATGCAGTCCATATCTTGTAGTGATACATTGTACATTATTTCAGGGAGATAGAATTGTAATGCCCCCTCTATGACAACTACCTCTTCATTTTCATGAACGACTGTATTCTCCAGAAAAAATAGACCTAATTTGTGAATGATTGGTTTTTTGAGTTGACAGTAGTCACTGCGTATGCTGGTGATTGATATAAAACATGAGGTCCTTGCTGTGGTTCTTGTATAACATGTGAATTCAGGTTTCATTCCAAGATAGCTGAGTTGGATTGGTTATATACTTGAGACCTTGACTGATGTTGAGGAGGAATTAAAGACTCCAGCGGTGTAGTCATGAACGAAGGCTCATATGATTGAAACAATTTGTGAATATAAATTGCTAGCACTTCATGAATATTGGTTGACTGGAATAGCCTCGTTTGACGGTTGCTATTGAACTTATTGGAAGAGGAGACAAAAGAATAGGCCATAATCTGATTGAAAGACAAACTCATTGCAATAATCTGAATTGGTAGAGAAACACTGCATTCTTTGATACATATGTTGACCGATTCCATTTGGTGTGGTTAATGTGGTCAGCATAATTGGACAAGTATTGTTAGAAGCTATTACTTCTTCCCTTAGTAGCTGGTATGAAATACTTTTCTAATATTGGTGTGATGGAACATTAGGAGTTCATCTGAATACAATGCATTTGTTGAAACAGTAGGTATATTGTGCGTTCTAAAACAAACATCTCCTCTGATCTCATTGTTTCAATCTCCTAAAATTTAATATAAACTAGGATTCGTCATACTTACTTAGCACTTACTTCTCCGCAAATCTTTGACCAAAAGTCCTCCTCATCTACTTTCTCCTAAGAGTTGATTTTCTACCTGTAGAAGGAGCGTGGTCCCTAAAGCTTTGCTAGCATTGATTTTATCTTCCTTAAGTGTGTTTAAGGCTCATCACGTCAACTTTATGACAATGTTAGTCATTAAAGGAAATACTAGCACAAATATCAACACAAATGATAGTAGCATGATAGCATAAAAATCCCTACATAGTAGCCACAACACAAGAATTCTATAATATGTTTATGAGACTACGTGACTTATCATGTAAGAATTTATATCATTCTTGTTTCAAATGTTTGTAACATCTCATCTATATCTCACATAATGTTTCCTCTACTTACATATGTATGTTGATTTTATTTTTCTCTTACATGTAACTGTAACGTTTAGCTAGATAATAACAAACACTACCAGTATGATGATAATAATCTCACACTCTTGTAAACATAATAAAAAGGATTTTGGCAGACTAATATCCTCTTCACATTTAAAGGGAAAACTGCCTTCGCATATTGTGATATTGTGAACTCCAATGATGTCGGAAGAATTTAACGCAAATGAAATTCGAAAATAATATATCAGGAACAATGATTGCTTTTATATGACTTCGGTATTTTAACTAAAGAAACTGTTTGCAAAGAAAAACTTAATCCTTTAATCAAATAGAGGCTGCAAACGGAAAGCAAAAACAACGTCTTAGAAACCTAAGCATACTAAAACAAGATGTTAATAAAATATCAAAAATAGAAAAAATTAGGAAGACCAATTAATGATCATTATATACTATCCGTCCTTATATCAAGGGGGTGAGTCTAGCAGTTAGACCCAAAAACGGGAAAACAAGAAAAAAAAAATTAAACAATAGCCAACATACACCTAAGAAAAAACATACTGTAACTTTTAACTTGATTGTCATAGATAACTTGTTGCACGCAAAAGTTTAATTAATTTATGTGAAAATGGCTCAATGTATCCCAAGAGGATCTGACTGTTAGTATCCATGCGTTTGAACCGTACACATTGTGTACCACCTTTCTCTTAGAACAACATATCCTCATTAATCGGTCTTAGAACTGACAAAGGAATTAGCATGTTGCATAAAAATTATGATATGAGGCATAGCTATATAATATACCAAGAATTTTGTTTTTAGCTAGTGTATATGAAATTTGCCTACTGATTGATTAATATATAAGATTGGATGCTGTAATATGAAAGGGCTTAATCTGGAAGCGTTAACAAGCAAATATTGTAATGATATTTCAGCGTGTTAGTAACCTCTCTAGCTTTGAATTACTTCTAATTATATGCATGAAGAAATAATTTTGTACATTTTTGAAATAATTCATAAAATATATGATAACCATATTTTTTGTTTACATACAATCTCTAAAATTCCACTACTGCTCTGCTTGTTCAATAATAAGACACTAAACTTTTAGATTTGGTATAGAGCTTGGAAAACCAAACACAGTTTCCTTAATTCAATATATTTTTGCAAAAGTTGCGTCATATTGGTTCTCTACAGGGTGAAATTGACCAGTTTGTTCAGATATCTTATTACATGAACATTTCAAAGTAATTGTGTTCTTGTCTTTTGACCCGATTCTGGAACACACCACCCCTGTGTAAGTTGTCTATCCCATAATATTAATACTCCTTTGGGATAGTTTGCTGTACCTTCACATAAATTTTAATGAGACACTTTTGCTGTACCAAGGTACTATCAAAGTCAAGTCAAATTCTTATTTTTGTGTGTAAATCAATTATTTAATGTTGAAACCCATTTCGCTAATATTGCCGTTTCCAGACAATTTTCTAAGTGTTATCAGACATGTTATAACATGTTGGCAGACTCTATTTAAAATGAACAACAAATGTAGTGACATCATACTCTAAAGTTTTTTTTTTACCCAATGGATACCATACACACACACCCACACATACACACACACACACACCACAACACACACACACACACACACACACAAACCACCACACACACACACACCCCACACACACACACACACCACACACCACATCATGCATACACAATAGGAAAATATACATACAATCCTCAAAAAAACAACACGGGAATTTACAATGTTTATCATTCGTTTTTCATTAGTATTATTAATCAATAGCAAAATGAAAATTACATACACATAGCTAAAAACAATTACTTGGAATATTTGATAGCGAAACTCACATCCTACGTTTGCGAAGCATACAAATATGTTCTCAACTGTTATCTACTATTAATCATTACTGAAGATGTGTTGGTTCTGGTGAAACAATGTGTAATTCTCCCCAGTCAGTAATACTCCTAATCTTTCCTGGAGCTCTGATGTACCTTCACATCAATGTAATAAGCCATTGTTGCTGGCAAACAACTACTATCACAGTCACAATTCCCAAAACTTACCATTATGTGGGGGAGTGGGAATTTTGGTTTATTTTTTTTTCTTATACCCGTTCTTCGTCCTCCTGCACTGATGTGAGCCATGAGAATATATAAACATGATCATTATTGTTGTGTTAGCTTCTCTTTTGCTTTCTTGGATACCTTTTGGCATAGCAGTTTATTATCAATGTTTATTAGTTTATATTTGGATGCATTATATTGGTTAATTTTGGGTCTTGGCATACTTTATACAAGTAACTGGGTACAGTAGTTTCGCTCCATATTGTACAATTTAATAGTGATCAGTTTAATAGGAGCTCTACGGATAAATAAGTGCTGTCATTGATTGGCATTCTATGACTATTACCAAGAGTGTTTGTCATTTTGGAAATGTTAAATGTTTTACTGGAAAGATTTTTATATCTTTCTTCATATGGAGTACAGATGTATCTGTGAATTTTTTGACCACGACACCAACAAAATTTTTGGACATCCACGAAAATTTGCCCCCGAAAAAAAGCGCTATACAGTGTTAAGATGAAGACGGGCTTTTGCATGAGGTGTACTTTTAGTAACCATTTAGCGGCTGTATATGTCAACGTGTTCTGGTATTAACTGTACGGTCAGAAGATGTCAAACACATCCATCTTTACTTCCTGTTTTCTTTCCTTTTTCTCAGACCAACAGAGATCTAATATGTTGGTGTACTGTTTCACGGTAGGAGTGCAGTGGAAGGTAGCTATAGACAAGTATCAAACCAGGATCCGCATATACTGAGCTGTTTTAAAATGGAGCTAATTGCCTGTATTCTTAGTGATCCTGTGCAGGTTAGATTTACATTTCTGGCAGACTATGTTAACATAGGAATAAATGCAAATATTAGTTTTTCTCCTGGCATAAGTCACTGCATTTTTTGTTGTGTCTGTACATACAATATAAAAGGGAATGAAATTATAGATTTTGAGACTGGTTACTAAATATGCGTTGATAACAATATATATATCGATAATAATATATATACATGTTTTACAAGGTTCATGCAAAATCCACATTCATGTTCGGTTTCTAATTCCTGAGAAAGTCAACCGTTAATTCATTCCTCATGGCCATACAAGGAACTCTGAAGGATTGACAGGTAATTATGCACTTGATATTAAAAATTGTAATCAAACAAGAACAAAATCATTAAAAA
>NW_024533084.1:0-58726 GCF_016097555.1 Gigantopelta aegis
CTTTCTTTTGAAAAATGAAGACAACCTTAACATACATTAAGATATGAACAAATTAAAATATGGTTTCAAAAGCTAGTAATTGGAACATTATTTCTTGTTCGTTTTTGTTTACAATATCAATTTTAGAAATAAATGACCTAAATGATAATTTAAAAAAGTACGTGATTACTCAAGATGAAACAAATTTGAAATCTCTCAACAATCTTCTCAAGTTAGGAAGTTAAGGCATAGTTAAATAGAGTAGAGTACAACAAAGGGAAAACAAGCAAACATAAACCCCCAAATTCAAAAAGGCTTGCTTGGGGGCTTAATTTTCATTGAAAAGGAATCAAGAGGGTTTGCTAAAAAGGATGAAGTGTGTTCTCAGATGCTAAGGGTCTGGGAATTATATTTAGGAAGTGTGAACTTTTTTATTATGGTGCGTAGTGAGAAGAAATTGAGAAAAAATAGTTAAATTGAGAAATTAAACTATGAAAATATCACGAATAAATTTATTTTTCTTTTCGTTTGCTCAAAAGAAATAAATAGTGAGAGAGATGAGAAGAAGAAATTGTGAACAAATGGCAAACAATGGTGGAGGGGAACAAGGTCCTTGACGGTGGACAATAGACAAAAGGTTATGCAAAGGAGGGGTAGGGAAGAGGTATAGAGGAGGTAGCGGAATGGAAGGGAAGAGGTGGACGGGTAAAGGGGGTCGACATGGTTTTAGGAATTTGGGACTTTAAGGAAAGGTGGATGTGGTGAAGAGATGGTGGGAAGAGGTATGTGTAGTTAAGAGTGGACGGGGTAGCTCAACCTGGTAGTGAAGTGGGGGATTAAACGTTTGGCGATAAAGAATTGTTACACATTGTAGATTGTTGTAAAACCTTTACCAAAACAAGTAGCCCAAAATACTATGTAATTCATAGGATATTCGAATTTCTCTCCTATTCATAAGGTAATTGTAAAGAGACAAACGGTTGCTAAACTGTTGAAGAATGATGTACCACCTGGGAACCAATTAATAATAAGGGGTTATTGGATGATTGGCAGGGGATAGGACCTGAAGGTGTGCAATTTGTAGTAGTAAAGGATTTCTGAAAATTTGGAGTTTTCCAGTTTGGACTTTTATAGTGTGGACAATTTTAAATTAAATTGCCATCGCAATAAACGTTGTCAGTTCATGGTGCATGTAAAGGCAAAGTTTTACATTGGGGAGGCTTTCCAACTTGGACAAGTAAACTCCTTTTCAATTTGGCAAAGATGAAAGAGTAGGCTTATGAAGTCAATATCGTACTTTCTCATAACAAAAAGGAAAGATTTCCATAAAGTCAAAAAAGCAAAAAGTAGTTTACATACGGTGCTTGAGCGGATTACGCTTTGCCCGCGCCACTCAACTGGCAAATAAACATTCCAATTAAAGGGCACCTGAGTAAATACCTAAAGGGAATGTAAGTTTTTATCACCTTTGCACTTGAAGCAGACCAGGCACCACCCATCGTGGAATGGTACCTGCCTGCCCCAAAAGTTTAGGCCATATGGAATGGAGGCATTTGCCACTCTATTTGGATTTGGTTTGAGAAAATGGCACAAGAAAGATGAAAGAAGTAATGGGTTCTGCTCCTGGAATTTTTTTTCTTCCAAAAACATCCAGCAACATTGCAAAAACCTATGCTGCTCTACCTGTTTGCTTTTTGGAATCTTGAGTTTGCTAGGTTGAAGGTGCAAACTGGTAGTTTAAGGTATAACACACAAAAAATAAATTTGGATTAAAGGAAATCTTTGTGTTTAGTTGATGTCTGCATGTTGTAAAAAAAATACTCAAACACGGAAAAATTTGCAGCCACACCCATTTAAAAAAATTGCCCTTTCTTTTGCCGAGGACAACTTTAACTCATTTCATCCGGAAAGGAAACATGCTAGGTTTTGAGGTGTTGGGGGTTGGACACCTTTATGCAATAGTAAATAATTATACTGGTTTTGTAACTATGTAGGTTTTTGAGGTGTTGCAAGTGTTTTGGCCTTTTTTCAAAGTAATAGTTTGTCATTAAACACTTTGCCATTATTTGACATCATGGTACTAGACAAGTGTATTTGGAAAAGTGTTTGTATTACTGCTGTATTTATTTTATTTATCCGATTAGGAAAACATTACAAAGAAAGTAGACCTTATCATTAAGTGGGTAGAGTTGATGCAATCAATGGTGGTAGCTTTACGAGTAAAAAGGGAAAAGCACTATAAATTGGGTTAGGTGGTAATGGTTTTGTATGGATCTTACACAATTATTTGTGGAAATAAACTATACTGCTTGCTTGTGAAGACAAAAGGAACACATTTAAAAAACATTGTCATGTCCTTTAAACATTGATCGAGCACAAAAACAATACATTGGGAGGAGTTGATCATAACAATCAAGGTTGTAATAACTATTGTCCTGTCTAAGAAATTACAATATATATCAGTATGCTGCAAATATTCAGCAGAGCTGCTTGCAGCAAATAAATAATAATATCCTGATATATACCTTAAGTCTTTCCTCAGGTTGGGACACAGTTAGTATGATAACTTGGCAATTAAACAAGTTGCAAGTAACTGGCCATCTATTTTTCAGTCCTTCTCAAATCATTGAGTAATGCCACACTATTAGATGAAGGAACAAAAGATAAGAGTAAAATTTAACTGTGTGACAATATAAAAAACAGCAAACCACACCTATTGGAGATGTTAGGAATGGAAATGTTTTATGCCACATGGAAAGTTAAAAAAAAGGTTGTTTTCTACTTAGAACATATAGTGGAATTTACACTTACCTGTTTATTAAACTTACATTTAAACACTATCTTATTTTATTATAAACATTTAAAACAAGCTCTAATATAGCAAATGTGATCAACATTTACTAACACATACTCATTATATATAAGTTATACAACAATGCATAGCATAATTATTTACATATTGACACTAAAGGTGTCACAACTCCCCAACACACTCAAAAACTCACTTTTTTACCCTTGAAATTACAAAGCAAGAATAGCAAGACCACTTATAAATCCTCGTTGACCGACCCCCAACCCTGACTGATTTAGCGTTAAAGCTAACAACTGACTGACGTTCAAAACACGTTTCTTTTCATGAGGTGCACTAAATCAATTTCGTCATACTATGATATAATGCGCATGCGGCAATTCGTTAATAGTAGGCGCCTTAGTACAAACTCCTTAAACAATCTAATTTTAAATAAAAAAAAAACTTTGTATCTTTAGAAGTAGTGTCCTGAAAGGTCAAGACCTCAATAACCCTGGTATTTATTTTCATTAATTCTGCTATCCTTGAGTACCTTGATACTGTTTTTCTCTCATAATATATGGTTGCAATGTCAAATTTATATTTAAGCGTCAGTCGTGGTACAGTAATTATATTCTATTTTCGTATCATTTTTTCTGGTAGGTAAGGGAACATGCTCTTCTTTGCTCTGGTAGGATAAATATGTACTTGAACTTTTCACATTTATAGATAATTTCAATGACATCATATATAGATGGAACATGCTAGATTTTGTGTTGTGGATTGTGGGTCCAAGTGAAGAGAGGGATTTAGCCGCAATGAGACATTAATCAATTGCTTTGTAATGGTACAGGAATTCTATTTTAGTTAGTTACCAGGGAATATTTTACCACTGTAACTTTTATAAGTTTTTGTGATGGTTTGTGTTATTTTTAACCAAAAGTTCAGCATCATATTGTTAATATTGTACAGATGCACATATGTATGCAGAAGTTGTATTGAAGACAATTTATTGGATGATGTAATAATTATCAATCCTGAATTTGCCACCAAGGAAGCTGAAAATAAACACATTTCCTATCAAGAGGTTTGTTAATCATGTTATAACATGATTACAAATCAGTTTATCACTTAACTTTTTACAGAAGGGTGACGTTTTTGTGTCGAAAATAGAAAGAATAAAGAAAAATGTTACCTAGTGGGAGGATATATATTTGGTGTACCACCTTCAAAAGACATCTTTGTGGCTTCTGTGCGGAGACACAATCAAAAACTCACTTATTTTCCCTTGAAACTATTTGCAAAGATAGTAGAAATACTTCCAATCTATCGTTGAGTGATTTCATTTGGCTGTTGTAACAATAGAAGGCAAACACTGCGAGATATACAAACCATGTTCTTTCCCTTAATGTGTTCACTAGATTGTATCAGGACAAAACTGTTGTACGATCGAAAGTCTGTTATTTTTATGCAAATGACAAATTTGCTGTTTATTTGAAAGTTGAAGGCTCAAGTTCTTTAACTCATTAACTTTAGGAGTAATGCTTCTTTTTAATTGTCTGTGGCCCCAAGTTTATAGGATCATTTCTCAAGACACATTCTGTTGTGTAGAACATATTGTTTCCTTTGATCTTTCATATTATATAATTTACACATACATTAGCTAATATTAGCCAACATCTTGAAACAATTTACTTGTAAGCTGTGAAAGCTTTTAAGTACAAGTAGACCTGACTTTTACTTAACTTCTCATTTTGATATAACGTTAAAAAGGAATAAAATTGCTATAAATTGAGTTTAATCCATTATATTCATATCATATCCTTGTAAGTTTGAAAACATCGTGAGAATATTGTTAGAATGATGATTGCATGACTTACACTGTAATAACAGCAATGTATGTATGGTTATGATCACGACTATTGTATTGATCTATATTAAAAATAATTGCCAAAAAATTACAATTCTATAGTCCTTGTATATTTTGCTATAGTGCTATTTTTATTGTCCTTCTATAAAGAAACAAACAGGACTTGACAACTGTTAGCAAAGATATGTTTTAGAGTTTCATGACTAAAGGATTAAAAAGATGGGCACATCTAAAATGAATCATGATTATAAAAGTCAGTACACTAAAGATGTTATAAAAATCAGCCAATAATATAAAAACCAAATACAATAGGTATTGTCAAAATAACAATGAACAAACAACTTAAATGTAAAATGGAGAGCAAAGGATAGAATTGTCCAAGTTGGAGATTTCAGGAACTAGTTAGAAGGACCCCAATTAATTGTTTGGTTCTTATAGAATTAGCTGACTTTTTGTAACATCTTGGTGTACTGACTTTTAACTTTTTAATAGAAGAAACTTATATAATACTTAATCCAAAAGAGCTGTAGAAAGCTGTTAGCTCTGTGGAAACTCTCCTGTTGTGTATAGCCCAGTGAATGATATCTATGTTCTTATTTATCTAAAAAAAAACTATGACTCTGTAAAATATAGCACACCTTGGGAAGTATTCATTATATCTTTCACAGAATAAGAGAGTAGACAAGAATCAGACAACTAAATCTATTTCATTAATCTATCTGGATCTCACATTTCATGAAATGTCCACAATGTTATAGCTGATATCACCACCTGTCAAAACAACAACATTAATTGTACCCTAACTAAAGCTGTACCAAATAGAGGTATATTTAATTAAGTACATGTAGACTCAAACTTCTGTTGCTTAAATTTCAGAATATAGTCAATATATCTGAAGCAAATAACTGCATGGAGTGATAGATAGAGTGATGCTCTGTATGAAGGAGAAAATGGAGAGATGTTGAAGAATGTCATTACACAAGATATGTTTAATACTACCTGGTTGCAATGTGTTTAGCCAATGGCCTGTTTATAACTAGAATGAATCAGATCTACGGGTATCTAATCTGTGCTTTATGGGGAGGAAGAGAGAGAGGCAGAACAAGTGAAAAGAGAGGTTGGTTACATTCAATATAGAGATTTTTTATCTAGCACACATTTAAGTAAACAAAATTTTGATCAGAGTTATTATTAAAAAACAGTAACAATGAGAGCTATATAGAAACAAAATTGATTAATATAAATAAAAAGTATAATAGAAAAGAAAGAGCTTCTACACTTTTGTTTGAGATCTTTGTATTGTACTAACATTAGCTATTCCTAAAATGAAATGACTATATTTTCTTGATTTCTGTGATCAGTACATCCATCATTCTTGTAGTTTTTGTATCATCAACTTCCCACACTAAACAATGATTCAGTGGAGGCAGAAGCGCATGAGCAATCGCTTCGCGACGCTCTTGCGCTCCTGGTGGAGGTAATGCTTTTATACTTAATATGTTCTATCTATTCATGAAAATGTTGATGGTGGAATTGCTTTCAGTACCAGCAATATCAAAATGACAGCCTTCACAATACAGAAGAAAGGCAAGAAAACATGAAGAATTGTAAAAGAAAATAATATTACTGATGATCTGTTATATTGTCTTGAACTTTGAAAATTGTGTACTTGTTCAAACAATTGCATCCGTCAAATGAATGAAATGACTACACCTCTCCAGAGTGATTTTTTAAGAAAATGTTAATGACAACAAATTATTTCAATTACTTTGCAGCTAAAAGACTGTACTTCCTTAGATCCCATGGTCACTTAAAGACTTCCTATCATATTTCTATATGATAGTTTGAAGTTGAGATGGTATGTGTCATTTTGAAGTAGCTTTGAACTAATAGACTATTTTATCATAGCAACTGTTGTAGGGTATTAAAGTTACTTAATCAATATATGGATAGATGGATGAATGGAGATGGATGAATAAATGGTTGGATAAATTGACAATTGTCTCACAGTGACACTTTGACAAAATTAGATATTAACAATAACTGTATTGAATAAAACAACAATGCATGTAATATATCAAATATGAATAGAATTTCAGTTACGAACAAAACTCAATTTCTAATGTGAAGGTTAGATAATATATTTAGTGTAAAGTCCTAGTGGAAGGAGGATAAGGGAATAACACAAAAACCTTATTACTGTTAACATATTTGTATACACTTAGGTTTCTTTAGAAAATGTACGAATATCATTCACCAATTTGACGATTGTAAACCAAGTTGGACCTTCTACTTCCTCTAATAACACCTCCCATGTGGCTTCATTTTGATTTCTCATCTAGCCATTTATTAACACACAGTTTGAAGGGTTTCATCTCTGGTAGTTATTAGTTTATCTTTAAGCTCTCTAATTCTCCAGTGTTGACTTCAAGTGAGTCCCCAATAAGGTACCAATTGGCTTTAATAGGCATTAATAAAGCTAAAAACATTCTTTTTTATTTTTTTTTTTTTTTTTTTTTTGTTTTTTTTGTTTTTTCTTTTTAGGAACTTTAGAAAGAATCTGGTCAATATCTACAATAGTATATACACAGCTTAAAATCAAGTTTTAACAGTATTATAGTAATAATGACAAACAACAAGCAAGCCATTACTTTTAATAGTCTTACTAATACCATTCTACTGATGTTCAATATGTGATGAATCAGTAGTGTCATTTTGATTTTTCTATATTACACTGAAGAAATGAGGAAGAATAATAGTACAATGATGAATAAATTACTTGAAGAATGAGTACTGAAGCTAGCAGTAGTTTCTCCTGTTTTTATCAGATGCTATCAGATAATATGTAATAAAGCAAATATCATTATACAAATTAAGGCACTAACCTTGAGGATGTCTTCTCATACAAGTGATTAGAGGCAAGTTTAATGTCATCATCAGTTAATGGAGGATCAGCAAGGTAGGCAAGATCCTGTACATGATGTACACAATAAGATGATGTTCAAAATTAAACTACCATGTAACATGTTACACGTAACTAAGAGTTAATATGTATAGTACATTTACTTTACCAAAGGATTAGTCCAGCAAAGAACACTGAAACGGCTACAGTGCTCCTTATAGACTCATAAGTAACATTCAACAGATAACAAAAAAGTGTCACCACCAGACATCTTGAATGTGTCGAAGATAATCATCTTGAACTGGTAACCTCAGCATTACTTGTATTGAACAGAGCTTTGTTACCAAAGGAGCAATGTGAAAAAAAAAGGATCTTCATTTCCACAATTTTTTGGAATCAATTGTAACATCATCTGTGCCTGTAACTTAGGCTTAGTAAGAACAGCGAGAGCAACACTTCCATTGAATAAAGTGTGCGTTTACAGACCTCAAGAGTACGAGCAGTAGATACCTGATCTTGTGCAATCATATATTCATCACTTGTACATGAAAACAAACTGCTCCTTAAGACTAGGATCTTTCTAAGACTGAGTTAAAAACGCGGCAACTTTCCTCCATTTCCTTGTTGATGTAAGTACTGTAACACAACGATTGTATTCAGATACTCCCCCCCACACAACAACTTCAAATTTGCTCTTAAAATATATACCATATCCATAATGTACAACGACGAGTTAACTTTTTGTACAGTAGGGCTAGTTTCATTAATTACACCAGGTTTTTCTTTTTGGAGGAGGCAGTAAATATAAGGCTAGGCAAAGAAGAAGAACGTGAAGAAAACGTGTGAAAGGAACTGTTGAAAGATTGGGATCAGGACACCACAACACCATCCTAACCCCTTCTCTATTTTGATATCAGTGGGAGTTAGCACTGATGAGTGCTGGCAAAAACTAATAGTTGTCATCTAATGCAGAGGTATTGATGCCGACATGTTAGTTCAAGAGCACCAAGTGTATCTGATTCATGACATGACAAAACTGCAGAATTTTAAGAACCAACAACATAACATATAGTTTGGATCAGGAATTGCTTTCTGAGAGATGATAAAGGTATATGCCAGTATTACTAGCCCATATCTTGATACCATGCTTAATTACTGCTGGGGCAAAGAGGACACCATTGATTTCTGAAAGTGAGAAGCTTTTTTATAACTATCCAACTTTGACCTTTTCCATTCTGAGGAATAAGATAAGACCCTTATCACTTAAAATAGTCAGAAATTTCAAGTAACCCCTACATTCAGATGGAAGAGAGGATCATTAACGCTCATTTAATAAAGTACAGAGCTCTTCTAAACTAATGGCTACTCTTTGAAACAAGCTGCAGGAAAAATATTGGACTGGCAATAAAAACTAATTTTGTCAATCGATCAAGAACAGCTTTACAGCTCTGTTAACAAAATAATGATGAACTCCGTGACTCCTTTCCCCTCAGGACGATGCATTCCATTGGTACAAACCCACGGAATTGTTGTGGTATAATAGCCTTCTTGGCAACCATCACACAACTAATTCAGGATATTGGATCCAGCTAGTAGTCAGCCTTATCTATCCGACTTCCAATGACAATAATTTGTGATCCCGTTTTGAACTCTTCATTCCTTTTGTTTGATGTTTTTCAATGAAGTTAAACCAGTAGCTATAACTCCTCTTCTCATAGTGTTTCTGTCATAATTATCTTTGGAAAGAACCAAAAACACAGCAGGTTAGTTAAGGCATTTAGAAAATTTCTAGGACAGCAGCATGACTACTGTAATATTCTTTATGACCAGCAGAGGTCATAGAGGACAACATTTCCCAATTTCATAATTTTTTCGTTGACTTGTAAAGGTATGTGCATTAATACCAGCTGTTTAGTGGTTCTGCTGTGACACATTCCAATGTATCAAACTTGTGATCCGTGGTTTCTTATGCTCGTTCCATGATGACACAGTAAGAGAACTTTTCCCTGCAGTAGTGTTGCCACACATAAACTTTACCATAGGATTCCACAGGGAAGTCAGCTTGACTTTGCTGAAAGGGCTCAAATATTTTTTAAATCTCAAATCGCTTCTTGTGATGTTCAGGAATGAGTTCCATAGGATACTTGTTCTCTGTTATTCTTGGACAGTTGGATTGACTCGCCCAGATGATAAGAGAAACTGTATGGCGTCAACTGAACCATTAGAACCAAGCATCATGAAGTGGTGGGTTTTTTTTTGGGTTTCCACTCTACGAGAGGAGGAAGAGTATACGTTAAAGTTCCAAATAATCAAAATTCCTTATATTTATATTGATAAATAGCAACAAATGAAACAATGTTGATACAGTTTCATTTGAAACATATGACCTAGTTGTATTATGTAGAAAATGTTAAACCATTTATATAAGTCATTTTTTAATATTATTAAATTGTTGACCAGTTAATAAATAATGAAAATGATCATCTTTTAAAGCAATTAAAGTACTGCAATTGTTTTAGACAACATTCTGAACATATGGCTTGATTCTGGTTTGTAAAGAATCAATATATAAAGATCAAGAATGACATCTCTAAGAGTTGCAAAACAGTGCATAATAAACAAGTACACACTAGCTTTAGATCTGAGCATGACTTTGGCTGCTATAGCATTTCTATATTGTGGTAATGGCTACCTAATAGAGTATATTAAATGTTTAAACGGTAAGTCCATTGCTATGTGGTATTTCCAATTATTAATAGAGAAGAAGGAAAAACTAATATTATAGCTTGTAAACATGGAAATTGACCAGAGTAACCTATATTTAAGAGGTATCTATACATAATTAATAGGTAACAAGTTGTGGCATAGTACTATATCATACTTTATTAAATTCCACTCATATCAATAATTAGGTGGTTGCCATTCCGTTTAATATCTACTACATCTCCATTGGGCAAGCCTTTAGAAAATTCTAAACCTTTTTTGTTATGAGAGTGCCATAATATTTTTCTCAACTAACATAATACTTTTGAATAAAGCAACGCCATGATTTAACAGCGAGAGTAGACATCATGGTTGTATTATAACACCTGACTTGAATAAGTTGATGGTGTGGATGTGCCTGCAAACATGCCAGCATTTCCTAGCATATTATCATATTTTACTATTCAATTGCAATTGTAGTGATGTGTAAGTTTAACTGTTTGAGAGGTTTCAACATAAGTAATAGTTACTTATATATTAAAAGTCATCAGTAGTTGTCATGTACATTAGCAGACTTACTATAAGTGAGGAGGTCATTTCATCACAAACACACTAGCTATTACAACCAATATGATGGAAGTGGACAATTTGTATATATTATATATATATATATATATATATGTGCACAGTATTGTATATATGTATATCATGTATAACTACATGGTCCAAAACTATCTTAGAACCCATGTGGACATCCTGCCTGCTCACATCAGAACACATCTTGTACAAAGGATGTTTTTTAACATTTAATCATTACTCACCAGTTCGTAACATCAATCTGAGCAGTATGATCCATAATTGCACTAATAAGGTCAACATTGTTTATTGTAGGCTGCACAGTGTAAAGCAGTATCATAATCCTAAAAATACAAAGACAGTGTAACAAGTCATTTCTATTATGTAGCAATAATGCTACTACAATAGATTAATAGACATCATTTTACATATTAGCAACATATAATATTTATATAGTGTAATTTAATATGCAGCTAAAGTGTATATGTCAACACAATATGGTGTTTAATTGATAGACTTTCAATATTTTAATAATTAAGTGATATATTGAAAAACAAACAACTATGTATAGATTCCCATTCAAGTAATACGTCTATCACCTATTGCGTTATATTATACAAAAGTGCTGGAGGTTAAATAAGCTAGCCTTCCTACATTAACAATTGATTGGGTAAGTAGGCTTCTTTCAAACTACTATGCCAAAGAGATGCATTGTCCGTGACATACATGTCCAGAGAACCATATCTTATACTGTAGCTGTCTTGGGACAACTTATGTCATGACAGTGCTAGGATTCATAATAAATATTACTCCATGATAAGTGGTCCTCTATAGTTTATTTTACATAGGTACGTCAATTGTCATATGAAAATTAATATCCAGAAGGTTTATGTTATAAGTCCAGTAAGACATGTACCCTTATTACCATTATATAGAGACTTATGAGAATTGTGGTGCTCTTCAATAAAAAGAAAACTAAGTATGGATTACAGTAGGTAGAATGTTCTTATATTAGCAAGCCTGAAGTAACATTCACATTAGAAGAACAACTACAATCTTTCTCCATTAATTATCTATAGAGATTCATGAAGCTCACTTTCCTATTGTCTACTGTAGTAAAGACAAGAAAATCATTGTCAATATCACTTATCAATTTTTCTTGGGACCAAAATGATATAAAAATAGTATTGGGCCCAATCACTCAATTCTAATTTTCATCAAGTCAATGTTATATCATACATGAGACCTGAATCTAGAGCTAGTATTACATAGAAATGATAAGAAACAGGACTTCGATTCTATCATCCTACATTTCTTGTACCAACCAGAGTTCATACAAAGATACAAGATATTATATTAATTTGACTATGGTAAGATTGGGAACAAGTCTACCTCTTACATTCCCCATAATCCAATATGCAAGTGGCCTAGTTTACTGTTATATCATCAACAGGCTGATACATCTAGTTTGTTTCTAGATTATCCTACATCTATTGCTTTATTGATAAGGATGATATTTGACAATCAGCTAAGAAGAAGCAGCTCACTTGACTATAGATAGTGTAAACATAGTAACTACTACTGCACGTGGTTTTATTATACCTAGTATTACAACTTATATTAACTCACATTATCCTTAACATCAACAGAACAGCCACATTCCATCAGTAGAAAGTGCAACTCTTTTAGGTTATTCTTAGCACCACATAGAGTGGAGTCGCTCATCCTAATAAATATCTGTATAGACTGTACTTGTTATTTATATACATCTATTTAGAAAATTTGTAATTGTTTGATTTTTAAGATCAAACCTAACAAGAATTGTGACAATATGGTTTTTGAATACACTCTCCCAAAGTTAAACCTATTAACTTTTGAATGGATGTATTCAATAGCATCTGAAACTACAATATTATTGTCAGTCTTTGACCAAAAAAATGATTTAGACATCATTTCCAGCTCTGTCGTCCCAATAAACTTAATGCAGGATTTACAAGACTTTAATTGACTGCAGTAGTCTGGGGGACAAGTCTACTCTCCTGTATTCCACATATTCAATGTACCAGTAGGCCTAGTTTGCTTATAGTCACCCTATGTCCATCTGTTTGTTGTAAGAGCTCTTTGTAGTTTGGACTTAATAATTATCTTGTAGATATAGAAACTAATACATTTTTATAATGATAGCTCTATATAGTTTGTCATATGCATTTAAATTAGGTAATGGTCAAGTGCTTATTTAAACATTTTAAGAATGCAGGCCTGTGACAAAAATTGTCAACAATCAATGGTACTTACTGTACAATTTGTCAGTGAACTAGAGAGCATAAGGTTTGTGTATCAATGACTCCAAAAGTATCTTACTATTGACTACTCATATCTATCAGTTAATTCATATGCCAGTAAATTGTGTCTAAGTTATCCCATACTCTCAGGATGTGTAGATGCAATTTCTACTAGAATATTAATACACTCTAGATATTAAAGGAAAGACAATACTGTCAGTATAGTCAGTATAAATTACATAATTTAGTTGCTATTGGATCCATTAAATTTTATATCAAAACTTAAGGTAGATGTGAATTATTTAGGCATCGGTTAATAATATAATGTTTGTCTTTACCCTCCAAGAGCTCTCAGTGTTTGTATATTATTAATAAATACTGGTTGCATATATGTTTTCTAGAACCTATTTAACAATATTACTTAGTTACTCTGTAAGTCAAATTGCACTGACTCTAGATGTCAATACAAGATATATTTTGTAATTTTTATTCAATCTAGGAACAATTATAATGAAAACATTTGGTAATATTGTAGTAGGAGGAACCAATTAACTTAAGGGCCAGAAGATGCCTGAATTGCAGCCTATACTTACATGACTAAGTGCAGTTAGCCATCAATGAAGACAAAGTGACTCAATATTGTGATTGTTGTCATGAGCATTAATCATAACAATGTCTGAGCTCCTTAGTTTTACAACTGTTTCAAAACAAGTGTAATATAAACAACAAAAATGACTAACTAAAATATACTACTAATGTGCTAACTATTGATTCTGTTGTCTTGCTGCATTTCTTTCTAAAGTCTAAAGTTGTCATGACAGTACCAATGTGTCCTTATAAAATTTGATACAGCAACTACTCTCTATTACTAGTTAATGAACTATGAACACTCTAAATTCAATTTTCATAATACAAACATGCACTGAACGTTAGTTGTAATTAATCAAAATCAAGTAAACTAATTACAAAAAACTAAAAGGAAACTAATATTATAGCATATTATATATGTGAAAATAACCAGAGGGGTATCTATATTGGAGAGGTGTCTATATTAGAAGTTATTGGGTAACAAGTTTGTATATATACATCAATTTATTAAATACTACTCATCAATAGTTAAAGTATTGTCATTCTGCTTACTATCTACTACATATTCAATGGCAACATTTTAGAAAAAATATTAAAAATGTCCTAACTGTGGAAAAGATTATTATATTTATGTCTTCAACTAAAAGTATACTTTTGACTAAGGATCTGCCATGATTAAATAGTGAGATTAAGTATCATGGGTGTACTAATAAGTACCTGACTGGAATAAATGGATGGTGTGGGTGTGCCAGCAAACATGCTAGCATTTCCTAACAGTTTTTTTTTTTACTATTCAATAGCAAGTGCTAGTGCTGTCTTAGTTAAACTGTTGAGAAGTTTCAAAATAAAGGAATGTCTAGTTTGAGTTAACACGTGCTTGTCATAAATGTTGTGATTGAAATAACTCTGGGGCATTTAGTTAAGGGAACTACAGTATACATATATATATATGCACTCTCAGAAGACTGGAAGTTGAGGAAGTTTTAGTGCTGCTTAAAGACAATTTTTAACTTCTCATCAGACGTTAAAAACAATATGATGGAAGTGGACACCACACACACACGTATATGTATAATATATATATATATATATATATGCATAATATAGTAGAGTAACTGCATGTATAACAAAAGGGCTAGTTTGCTTCTAGACCCTTGTACACCCATTGGCTTGTTGATAAGGAGGAGGTATTTGCATTGTTTGAGGAGAGGCAAGCTCATTAGACTACAAATATATAAACATATGGATTACTACTGTTGGTGGTCTATTATATTATATTATACAAGGTGCAGGAGATTAAATAAGCTAGCCTTCCTACATTGACAAATTGACTGACTAAAGTAGTTTTGTTTCCCAAATACATGCTAACAAGAGATGCATTACAGTAGCCCACACATGGTCCAGGGGAACCTATCTTATGCTGTTAATTGTCCTAGGGGATGAGTTATAGCATGACAACATCAGGGTCCATAGTTAATAATACTCTATTTGTAGGTGTCTCTAAGTTATTTTGGATAATGGTACCTTCATGTCATATGAATCAAAAACTATCCAGCAAATCTATGTTAAAAGTCAAGTAAGCATATTGCATTGTACCTTAGTGACACTGTTAGAGACATATCAAACATTGTGCTCTCTTCAATAAATAAGATACCTAAGTGTGCAATACAGTATACTGTAATCCACACTATACACATTTATACTACACACTACATACTACGTAGTATAGGATGTTTTTAATATTAGTAAGCCTGAAACTAACATACATATTAAGAAGAACAACAGTTATATTTCTCCATCGAGTATATAATATATCTATATTCATAAGTTAACTTTCTACTGACACTGTAGTACAGACAAGCAAATCATTATCAATATCAATCTCTTAAATAATTTTCTTGGGACAGGAAATGATAGTATGTATTCCAGTATTGGACCATTATCAGTACCAATTGCATAATGTGAATGTCCTTATCATCACATGACATCTGAAAATAGAGTTATTATTGCTAGACAGGACAAGAAACAGGATGTGAACATCATCATTCCTATATTTGCTGTCCCAAGAAAGTTAATACAAAGATACAAGAATTTAAGTGACTGCAGTAGTCTTGGGACAAGTATACTCTTCTGTATTCCATATATTTCATTATGTAAGCAAACCTAATTTTCGTTCTAGATTATCAGTGGGCCAGTAGCCTTCTAAAACCTCATATGCCCATCAGATTGTTAATATGGAGGAGATATATGCTCATAGGCTGAGGAGAGGCTAGCTTGCTATATTACAGATATGTAAACATATAAACTACTACCTGAAGTGATTTGTTAACTAGTACTACAACATATATCAACTCACGTTGTCCTTAGCATCAACTAAACAGCCACTCTCAATCAGAAGAAGTGCAATGTCTGTATGGTTATTCTCAGCAGCCACATGGAGTGCAGTCTGTCCAGACTAACAGAGATATAACATAAAGAGAATAAACAGATTTACATGTACACTGTACTTGTATTTATGTACATTTATTTAGAAATTTGACATTATTTTTTTTAAGATCAAATATTAACAAAAAGTTTCCAATACTCTACCCAAATTACTCCACTAAATACTAAAATGGATGAATTCAATATGACATCTGAAACTAGAGTTACTATTGGTAGATATGACAAGAAAAAGGACTTCGACATCATCATCATTCCTACATTTGTTGTCCTAAGAATGTTAAAGCAAAGAGACAAGACTTTAATTGACTAGGGACAAACTAATCTCTTAAATTCCATTATTTCAATTTCAAGTATGTCTAGTTTGTTTCTAGACCATTAAACTTGAGTATGCCTAGTTGCTTCTAGACCCTCCTACACACATAAGCTTTAAGATAAGGAGTAGATATTTACCCATTGGCTGAGCAGAGGCTAGCTCACCAGACTACAGATATGTAAACATATAAACTACTCTACAATAGACAGTTTTGTTAACTAGAACTACAATATATTAACTCACCTTGTCCTTAGAACCAACTAAACAGCCACTCTCAATCAGAAGAAGTACAATATTTTTATGGTTATTCTTAGCAGCTACATATAGTGCAGTCCTTCCAGCCTAATTAAAATATGATATAAAAAGAATAAAAGAGATCACATGCACACTGTACTGTATTTATGTACATGTATTTAGGAATTCGTAATTGTTTGTTTATTAAGATCTAAAGGTGTTTATTTACAAAAATGGTGTTAAGCAGATGTATCAAACCCTAACACAAGACAGGGTTAATCACTTCATATCTATCTTCTACATAGTAAGAAGTATGAAAATATCACCTTATATGATACTTGCTTTGGAAATGTACTGCAGACTAGTACACTTCATGTTAACTTTGACCATGTAAATGACTATATCATAATGTTAATACAAATATCCCATTTTATGATAATAGTTTTATTTAGGTAGCAGATAGATCAGGTAATTAATAATTGATAAGTAAGATTAGGACATAGTACTTGCTAGAGTACAGATATGTAACAAATAAACTACTACCTGAAGTGATTTTGTTAACTAGTAAGTACTACAACATATATGAACTCACATTGTCCTTAGTATCAACTAAACAGCCACTCTCAATCAGAAGAAGTGTGATATCTGTATGGTTATTCTCAGCAGCCACATGAAGTGCAATCTGTCCATACTAATAAGATATGATACAAAGAGAATAAACAATGTACATGTACACTATATTGTATCTATGTACATGTAATTAGAAATTTGAAATTATTTCTTTTCTAAGATTAAATCTTAACAATAATGTGTACAATAATGTTTTCAAATATACTTTACAAAAATTAAACAACTAATAATTGATAGATGCATTCAATTCTCCCTCTGAAACCAGGTTACCATTGCTAGACATGACAAGAAACAGAAACTTGGACTACATCATGTTACATCTATTGTGCTAACAAAGTTAATGTAAAGATATAACACTTTAATCAACTGAAGCAGTCAGGGTACAAGTCTACTTTCCTACATTCCATATATTCAAATATGCAGGTAGGCTTAGTTTTGCTTCTAGAGCCATCAACATGCCAAAAGGCTTGTTTGCCTCTAGACCCCCTATACTCATCAATTTTGTTGACTAAGAGGAGATATGTGCTCATTGGTTGAGGAGAGGCTGGCTCACTAGATATGTAAACATATAAACTATTACCATAACGTGGTTTGTTAACTAATACTACAACCTATATGAACTCACTTTATTCTTAATATCAATAAAACAGCCACACTCAATCAGAAGAAGTGCAATATCTGTATGGTTGTTCTCAGCAGCCACATAAAGTGCAGTCTTTCCATCCTAATAAAGATATGACATAATATAAATAGAATAAACACATGTACATGTACACTATATTGTGTCTTTGTACATGTAATTAGCAATTTTGAAATTGTTTATTTTTAAAGATCAAATCTTAACAATAATGTGTACAATATGGTTTTAGAATATGCTTTACCAAAATTAAACCACTAATGATTGAACGGATGCATTCAATCATTAGTACATAAAATATATATTTACAGGAAATGACATATTTAAAGACTCCTGATATTTACAGTATTGGTAGAGAGGCTACTGTGTTATTGTTAAAGAAATAACTACAGGTCCATATAAAACTATGATATAGTACATAAATAAAGACAAAAGGTCATTCACTTTGTATTTATCATTGAAATATACATGCAAATATGTTACCAAATAAAGGTACAACTATATTATATGCAGTTTGTCAGGAGAAGATAAAACCATTTAACAATCAGTTCATCAAAGTTGTTGTTGGTTACAGTGTTAATTTTGACTTTTTAGATTTATTAAAAAATTGGTTCTCCTGGTTTTAAAAATATTTTTGAAGATTTCTATGTTAAGCAAAGTATCAGAAACCTGCCAAAATATCATAACATAATGTAAGATTCACAATGTAATAAGAATCATTTTTATCGCATATTTTGCAATTTGAAAAAGTTTAATTTTTGCAAATGCCAAAAAACCTTATGTATGGATTTTCTGATTTTTAAGCTTTTATTGAACTCTCATAATGTTTTGATTTGTCTAATTTAATCGTTACACGTTTCTCTGGAAAAAGCATATGTAATTTTTAGAAGATCATCCTATTTTACAATCTGAAGTTTTGCACATGCGAATTATTCATTTAAAATGAAGTTATTTCTAAAAAACTATCTCACAGCAACAGCTTCACTAATCCGCCAATTTCTTTAGTTTTTGTGATGGGTACTCAATCATAAAAAGAGAGAGATCTCTGTTTCCATCCATGAACCTCAATATTTCCTTCATCATAATAATACAAAAGTACCATCATCGTGACTAAAATGATCAATTAAAGCATCATCAAGTTCTTTGTAAATGAATAATAACACTTTTAATGAGAAAACATATTGTCACTCCTGAAACCCCTTAATACAACTTGTCATTTAAAATTGTCTGTGCCATACATGTTCATTCTATTATAGCTATTTTGCTACTAGAAAACTTCTAGAAGGGTTACAATATATCAGCCAATACTACTGTAAATATTAATAAATGCAGTATCCTAATTTATAAAATGAATAATTGTTTTGATAAATATAATAAAATATCTATGTAAGATTGTCCATAATGTTGTTTCATAATAATACAACTAGTCATGGTAAATTTATCTAATTTTGAGCAAACACTAAGTCTTCTATAGGAGATGTGCATATAATATATATATATATATATATATATATTGATAACAACTGAAACATTTGTCAAAGGAAACAGCAAATAGCAAATTTAATACAAAGCTAGACTGATATACATTAATGTGTACAAACAAACAAACAATACAATAATACAATAAGTATACTTAATGTAAAAGTGACTTTTAAAACGTATATCAATTGTAAATTTTTTGAAGTTGTTAGATGTAATTTGGCATACTAGGCTGCTAGGTAACAATTCCATAATTAATAATGGGATAGGGGATTGAACTGTTATAATATGTTGGACATTTAGTGTCTTAAAGTATGTATGACCTTCTATCTGTCAGGGAAGATAAGTAGAACAAACTCAAGTTCATGAATATGTTTGGTATTGCATGATGGCCATACCTAGTATATTATAGGTACTTTAACTTAGTGTATACCTCATTAGCAATGTTAATATTGGCTTGTTTGGTGAGAGATTCTCTCACAACTTCCAAATCACCTTCTTTAGCAGATTTGAGTAGAAGAGTGTCCTGTAGAAGAGATCACAGTACATGATTTATGTCCAGATAACATAACATAGTACTGATACAATATATTCACTGAGCATTATATGTAACTGATTAATGAGTTATAATGAGCTATAATGTATACCTAACAATAGTGTTTGTTACTAATAGAATTTTTAATTCTCTGATTGATGATTTTGGATATTGTTAGCTTTGTCTACTATCTTTAAAGTTAGTATAATCAACAATTATTTTTGATTAAATATCACATTTTACTTACAACTTTCACTGTTTCCAAATTATTGGTAGCTTCTGATTCACTTAACAATTTGACAATGTCATCATTACTTTTCCAGTAGGCAGCATGTAGGGGAGTTCTGCCATACTAAATATTAAGCCATACAATGTATTAATCAAAACACAATTTAATGTTAAAAAAATATCAAGCCAGAATAGAAGTAATAACAAGTCATAGTAATCATGAAAAGGCACTTAAAAGTTACATTGATATAACATCATTGCAACAATAGCTGAAGCAATGAAAATACATAGAAATTATCTTGAATTACATTGTACGAACATCAATAATATTCAATACATGTACATGTGAATATTTATATAACTTAAGTTGAATACATAATATGTCGCTGACCTTGTCTGGAACATCCACTTGAACACCATGATCTAGAAATACTTGTACTACTTTATCATGACCATAGTAAAATGCTATGTATAATGATGTCTTGCCATCCTAAACAACATATAATATTATTGTCACATGTTAGTACAAATTATGTAGAAAAACATTACTAAGTGATAATACTAAAGATATTTCACTCTCTGTTAAAGGAAAGTTCTACATGAAGTCATCAACATGATAGATGTAATAAAGGGTGTAGAGTGTGTAGTTATGCACAATAATACACTACTATATACTCTATCAGTATAATATTATAGTACTTAGATTGATCTCTTTCTATGCTAAGAGACACTTAGGTAGAATTTAGTCCTTAGCATCCAACGTTTCTAATAAATGAATACTCTCAAATTATCATTGACAAATGAAAAGTAACCAAAACAATTTGAAACACTGAATAATGTAGTTATGATAACGATTAAAGGAAAGACACAAGACTGAAGATAACAATTATGTATACACAAATCCATAAAGAAGTCCCAACATAGATAGCTGACCAGTGTACATCCTCTTAATTTAGTGTTTAAGTAGAAACAAAAGAAATAAAATTATTGGAAATTCTTAGTTATGAACAATATAGATTGAAGGACCCAGCTATTTATGAAGAGAATTTTGTATGAATTTGTGTGTATATATTCATCCACAACTGTTTAGTTTCCTTCAATTTGGTATAATAATTAATATAAGCAGATAACAATATTTATCTGAAATGTGGACATAGGATGTAAGGTGGGATCTACTGTAAATGTGGATGGTCTCATAGCAATAATCTTTATCTTAGCTTTCTAGTCAAGGACAGACATAAAGTCAAAGCTATACAGATAATTAGAGACACTCCATATACATGTATGTAAGTGAGACAATAGGTTTTCTTAAAACACATTTAAAATTGAATCATTTATAACAATGTAGACTAATTTCTCAGAGATAGGTGACATATATAGAATGGTTTAAAAGGCATCAATAACTGTAAATTGTAAAGTAGAGTGAATTGAATTGAAAAATTGTAGTGCATTGTTGACATTTGCTTTTCCCGGCAGGTGGTAAATGTAGTACGACATGAAACAGCTTACCATGTTTGGCAGATCACTCCTAGCATTAGCCTTCAGTAGTTCTTTCACGATTTCACTGTAGCCTCCCTTTGATGCAGCATAGAGGGGAGTCTCGCCTTCCTATGTATATAAAGAGATAAATGTCCTGTGAGTAACATCACATTAAATAGTAAGTATAAATCATGTATATGGTACATTTAAACAGTAACAACATACACATGTAGTATGAAACAAAACTAAATTACAATAACAAAATACATGTGTGTGTGTTTAATATCAAAGAAAAACTGTAAATGTACATGTGCAGGTTGTAGTAAATATGTTGTTTATAGTAAAAGTAACATGTACTTCTTACATTTAAGTAGATAATGATCAAAACATGTACTACATGTAGACATGATAAAATGCTAGGTTTTTTAACTCTCAAAGCTATACATAACAAGAAGCATTGTTTTAAAGCAAATATCCTTCTGAAAGAGTAGCTCCGATTATTTCAGGTAAACCAAGAGATTTAATTTTCAAGGCTGGCTACCACAAGAAAATTGTCATTTTTGCTCAATACATTGAGTGTAATGTTACAGAGCACACCCAGTGTCCCAGTCATAGCATTTTCTTTCTGTCGGCCATTTAAGAATGATAATGCCTCTCTGAATTAAAAAGTGTTTATTTAAAAAAGTATTTAATTATAATAGATGTATTACACTCTAACAAAAACAGACTAATCATTGCATAGTTGTCTTTTATAGAGTAAAATATCTGAATCCTATTACATTCCTACAATGTAGTCATTATGAGACTTAATAATTACTGGCTGTTATGAATCACTAATTGTAAGAAATATTCTCAAGAGATTAAATTAAATGATATACATTGTCCTATCATAAACTTACATTATTAACAATATCAATATTAGCTCCAGCTTTAATTAGAAGATCAGCAGTGTTATGATCACCTCTTAAACATACGTTGTATAATGATGTGTTTACCTTTCTGTATATAATAAGAATAATAGAATAATAGAATGGTTTAGTTTTTGGGTTTAGTGGTCTTAGTTTTTAGGGTTTAGGCTTTAATGTTTAGGGTTTAGGATGCTTCTTGGTAATAACTCTACTATGATGTAACATAGACATAGTATAAGTCACGCTAAGAACCAACCAAATTTGCTGTTTTGTTTTTAAACACAACTTATTGTATCTAATAAAGCTGATGAATTCTCAATATTTTGTCAATTCATTTCTGTGCACTTTAGGAAGAAAACATGAAAAAATTCTATAATACCTACATAATGTCTAATAGCTATTTCTGTATAATAACTTTTCATTGAAGTAATATTTGTTTTATTAATCTGAGATGTGTAACAAAAGCAGTATTTATATACCAGACTATAGGTTCATCTATTTTTGTTATGTAAAAATATTAATAATATTTGGTACATGTACATGTTAATAATAATATAATTTAACATAAATAAATGATATGCCCACTAACTTTATCTGGAACATCCACTTCAATACCATGGCATTGAATACTTCTCTACTACTTTATCATAACCTTCGCGACGTGCTATGTGCAATGGAATCTTGCCATCCTAAACAACATACAAATTATTGTCACATGATACCATGAACCAAATTGCAAAAGTATTACTATATACTAGAGAACATTCATATTTTTTTTAGAATTATATCATCATAGGTTATGTCTACCTAATAGAACGTTACATGTAACTGTGTTTAATAATAAACAACACTTCTAAACCTTAAATGTCAAACACTAAGTGATAGATTTACTGCATATATAAATTATATTCAAAATACAACCACATCAACAGGTACATTATGGTATGGGACACAATGACTAGTCATTGTATGACACACTTCAACACATTCTAAAGCACTGCAATACAGAGCCTTCCTACTAGAAATAACATTTACTATAGCAAATTCAGTTTATCTCAAAAATCCTGGTCAAAACAAACTACTCCGTTTTTTTTTTTTTTTTTTTTCGAATCATGTTTTCACAGATGTGTCAACTTTGATAAATCCGTGATTAATAAAAGCCTTCAATATTATTAAAAGCTTTAAATTATGCTAAAGAAAATGAAAAATTGTTTTGCTATAAAGTGACTCTAACGGTAAAAATATTACAGAAAAATATAAGAGTTAATACTATTGTTATATGTAACAGGCCAAGGAAAGGGTTTTCCTAACACCTGATATTTATTACAACTTATAGTTTCAAGGTAAATGTTAATATAGTATTATTAGTAATAATAATAACAATAACTCTCTATAATAATGAACTTATTAATTAAAAATTTGTGTTGTATTAATTAACGTTAATACAATTCAAAGAAATCACTTTCAATTCTTATGTGACTAAAGTAACTTCATTAACTTCTGTTGTGTAAAATGAATAACATATGTACATACACATATAATACACAATCACTGACCTTGATTGGAACATCCATTTGAACACCATGGTCTAGTAATACTTGTACTACTTACCGCAATTATTGTCACACGCTATGTAGATTGGAGTCTTGCCATACTAAACAACATATAATATTATTGTCACGTACTAGTATAAATTACTATGAACACAGATTAAATATTAATAAGTGATACTAGAAAACATTCTTCCTATCTTATATGCTGCATACTATGGTGTGGTTTTATTTTATTGATCTATTCATGAACTATAATCTATTTATTATACTCTATATTACTATGGCATTCTTATATAGTCTTCAATAGAGACCAATGTTTTATAATTATAGTGATTATAACAAGGGATGTGGTTTTATTGTTATTAACTTGTAACAATATCTAGTATTATCTTTTTACACTCCCATTATTTTTATATCCCAAGTGGCAAAAGCAATTTAATCTCTTACAGTTTAAAAACAATTCTTAGTTATCACTAAAATCTATTCTTAAAATTATCATAATTATGTTGAAGTTTGTATGATGACTTTCCAAGTATACAGTAAATTATAGGTACATTAATATAGTGTATACCTCATCAGCAATTTAATATTGGCTTGTTTATTGAGTGATTCTCTCACACCTTCCCAATCACGTTTTATTACAGATTTGAGTAGAAGAGTGTCCTGTAGAAGATATCACAGTACATGGTTTATGTCCCCATAACATAACATAGTACTGATACAATATAATTCACTGAGCATTATATTACATCATACATTATATGTACTGATTAATGAGTTTATCATGTATACCTAAACAATAACCTTTACTAATAGAGAATTTAATATTACTCAGATTGACTTATGTTGATTTTGTTAGCTTTTTCTCCTATCTTTAAAGTTAGTTTATCCAACCTGTATTACAGATTAAGTATAATATTTTACTTACAACTTTCACTGCCTCCAAGTTACTGGCTCCAGATTGTGTTAATAGCTTCATAATTTCATCTTTATCTACCCAGTAAGCAGCATGTAGGGGTCTTCTGCCATACTAAGTGATAAGTAAAACACAGAAAAATTATGAAATATCAAGTTAGACTATATAATTTGTCACACACAATTGTTTTGTCATAATTATACTGTCTTGTTTGCTGAATAATTCAGAAAATACAAGTTGTATGAGCTGTTTTACCAGACATTGAATAAGTTAATTTTAATTGGTTTTATAATATATTTTGTCAAATCAAATAATAAAACTAATAACTTTTGTATCTCTATTCATAGGTGATTGATATGCTTGTTTTTAGAGAGCAAAGGTTTGTATTCTGATGAAATTCTGCTTTGTGAATATATGTTGTACTTTACAAAGAAAAGTGCATTGAAATAAAAGATCCTTTAATACCTTCATCATAAATGAGAGTTTTGTCTATATAAAATACATTTTTGTAATTATAACAATAAACAATGTTGATATACTATGATTACAACCATAGCTGACACAATACCATAAACAACAGATCAAGTCAATTTTCAAAGTAGTCAAAGTAACTTCCATTGCATAAACATCAATAATATTCAGTACATGTACATGTCAATATTTACATAACTAACAAGAATACATGATATGTCACTGACCTTGTCTGGAACATCCACTTGAACACCATGGTCAAGTAATACTTGTACTACTTTAACATGACCTTTGAAACATGCTATAACACATGGAGTCCTGCCATCCTAAAAACAGAAATATTACTGTCGCCATACTAGCCACAAATTATATATACAAGTGATACTAGAGACATTCATACTCTGTTAGAGTTAGATTACCATAGATTATGCTTTGCCTAATATTAATTATATGTAACTGTGGTTAATACTAATCATACCTCTAAACTATATATATTCAACACTAAGTTATAGCCTCATTGCATATATAAAGTATAAAATACTGTAGATTGGGGGCTTTCGGGTTACAAAAGTTTCATGTAAAAAATTAACATGTTAAAAATTTCAAACACACAGGTGTGTATACAAATTTATTAACCCCTAATATTTTGCCATGCGCAACATGTGAGCACTATGGAAGAGAATGGTATTGATTATTTTATTCAAGGCTGTCACATTTCTACTTATAGAAAAGAAAGATGAGACTACGTAACATCATGATGACTAAGGTATTGGCCAATTTTTAGGTATTATAGTAGAGGCATCAACAGCAACATTGATATTGCAGTATGTGTAGATTTTACTGAGAGAAATATAGAAACATATTCATTTTAACCATTGTAACATGCCATATATAATAGTCTTGCCATCCTAAACATAATATAATATTATTGTCATGTACTAGTACAAACTATAATTATGACAGTCATTTATAAGACACTTAACACATTCCAAAAATACAATAACACATTCATTTGTGACCAGTAGCTTCGTTAACTTCTGTGGTGTTACATAACCTATAGGAGATACATGATATGTTACTGACATTGTCTGGAACATCCACTTGAACACATGATCTAGTAATACTTGTACTACTTTATCATGACCATTGTAACATGCTATGTATATTGGAGTCTTGCCATCCTAAACAACATATAAATAATTTTCACACACTAGTACAACTTATATAGCAAAAGTATTAATAAGTGATACTAGAAAACAATCATACTCTGTTAGAGTTACATCATCATAGGTCATATCTAACTAATAGAACACTACATGTAACTGTAGTAATATTAAACCACACATTTAAACTTTAAATATCAAGCACTAAGTGATAGCATTAATGCAAATATTTTGATTTCCGAATACAATCATATCAAGGAGTGGTTGTAGCATGGACATTATTAGTAGCCTTTTATAAGATACTTAAAACATTTCATGAACACGTTAATACATTCATTTGCACCAATGTAGCTTCATTAGCTTTGTTGTGGCTACATAACTTAACATGAATACATGATATGGTTACTGACTTTGTCTGGAACATCCACTTGAAACACCATGATCTAGTAATACTTGTACTACTTTCATCATGACCTTTGTCACATGCTATGTATAATGGAGTCTTGCCATCCTAAACAACATAAATAATTATTGTCACATATTAGCACAAACTATCTAGAAAATATTACTAATTAAAACTACATTCATACTCTGTTAAAGTTACATCATCCTAGTAATGTCTAACTATTAGAAAATTACATATAATGGCTACTATCATGGTCGGTAGTGTGATTTGTTTAAATGAACTTTTCACGCAGAGTGGTCACTTTACAATAATCACTTATAATTATGACATTCTTCCATAGAAGACCTAGTACTCATAAATTACAGTAAACACAACAAGGGGTGTGGTTTATTGTCTTTGATTTGTAATCAATCTTAGTTAAGTGTATACATCCACTCTTGACATTACCATATGAAAATGTAACTTCGAGATTTATTTGAATTTTTACAGTAAAGTATAGGTACATGAAGCATAGTGTATACCTCATTAGCAATGTTAATATTGGCTTTGTTTAGTGAGTGATTCTCTCACACCTTCCAATCACCTTGTTCTGCAGAATCCCAATAGAAGAGTGTCCGGTGTTTAGAAGAGATCATAGTACATGATTTGTATCCCATAACATAACATAGTACTGATACAACATGCACTATATTACATCATATGGTAAACATAAATGATTAATGAGTTATAATGTATACTTAAACAACAGTATTAACATTTCCATGCTCTCTTCACATTAAGAATAATTGTAGTTTAGTGGAATTTCATTATGACAACATCATCAACCTAATTTGGGAATGTATTTGCAAATTTTTTAATAAGTTCTAATGAAGCTTTTTATTGCTCATTGTGGCTATTTCTTTTTTGTTAATCTTACTTTTACTATTAAAGGTATATTTAACAGTTTTTAAAGTTTTCTGCTTATGCTGGAGAATGCTTACATTAGGGTTTTCAAACAAAATATGCAAAGTATGCGTGACATTAGTCCTGGTGGAACTGAAAAGAATATCATTCACCTTGTATATCATTTGTAGATAGATAGCTCACTAGGTTGACTAAAATATGAACTTGCAAGGTGTTTGAATAGTACAAACAATCTCTAACTCTTTCATAGTCAAAGATATAGCACATGACTTAGTGTTCAAACTCTAGAGTGTAATAAAGGATTTAATATTGTTTTGATTGCCTTATGCTAATATTGTTAACTTTGTCCTTCTCTCTATACAATTAGTTACTTAACAATTCTCTTTCTGATTTATATCATATTATACTTACAACTTTCACTGCCTCCAAATTACTGGCTCCTGATTCTGTCAACAATTTGATGATGTTATCTTCATCAAACCAGTAGGCAGCATGTAGTGGTGTTCTCACCATACTAAATAATAGTAATACAAAAACAAGTTACAAAAATTGAGTGAGTCTTTACAACTGTTACACACTATTGTCTTGTATACATTATGTTGTCCTGTTTAGTTCAGAAATATATGCACAGTATTCATGTTTTTGTCAAGATTAGCGGATATTTCACTAAGATTGCTACTAAAATAATTTATATTATTTGATTATATAGGATACATATCAAAATCAAGCAATAAAATAATATCTCATGTATCTCTGGCCATGTAATATTTATACCAAATAATTTCTAAAAAACTGATTTTTTATGAGATAATTTAAACCACTAAATCCTAAATCCTAAAATTTAGCAATTCAAAGGGAAGAATTTGTTATTTGTTTAAATATTACAGTTTGCAATCAAACAACAAATTGCTGAATTCGTTTATATTCAATTTTGTGCGCTATAGAAAACAAAGTACATGAAATTAAAGATTCTTACATAATAACTAATAGCTGTATCTGTATGTGATAACTTCATAATAATTATGAAATGGTATAAGAACAATTAGCAGATTTTCAACTATTGTTGAGTAATGACAACACACAGAGACAGTTTTGTCAATTCCTAAGAGCCAAAGTTACTTCCATTAAATCAAACATCCATAACTTCCAGCACTTGTAGATGTTAGTACTTACATAACTTAACACAAATACATGTAATATGTCACTGACCTTGTCTGGAACATCCACTTGAACACCATGTCTTACATCTAGAAATACTTTTACTACGTGTTATTATGACCCACAGTAACATGCTATTACATGGAGTCTCACCTCCTAAACAACATATAATATCATTGGCATATATAAAAATATCCTAGAATGAATTATTATAAACACCTATATATACTAAATGACATACTATAAAATATTCATACTCTGTGGGATTACATCATCACATAGGTTATCTCTACCTAGTATACAATCACATATACCTGTCTAAGAAGTGTATATATAATACTCAACCATACCCCACACACTTTCAATGTAAACTAGTATATTCTGGCACTTATAAGGCATAAGTATGTACATTATGACCAATCATTACAAACTTAACAACAATGATGCTTCAAATACATCTTTTGTTAATAAGCACAGTGGCTATTATAAAAAAAATCTCAAGATGATAAGTCATAATTTGTTAGTGAAAAAATATTTGAAAGCCTAAGGGGATAAAGGGATCAAAAGAGCACCAGTTAACAATGTATTTGTGGCTGTACAAGTAAGGGTAAAGACAAAATGTTCCAAATGCCTGCATTTTTCACTTTTCAACCAGGTTAAAAATGGTTTAAAGTTACATGTTAATAATAATCAAGGTATTTATTTGTAATAGAAAATATAATCAATGGCTATCATAAATCAAAGGAGCAATACAGTTGTATATTGTAGCATTAGACTAAGGGTGTCCTATTTACTTCATTTGCTAGATGAATATTAGCATTAGCCTCAGTAATTCTTTCACAATTTCACTGTAGCCTTCCTTTGATGCAACATAGAGAGAAGTCCTCATATACTGTATATATGTAGAGATAAATGTGATGCAAGTAACATTAAGTTGTCAGGTATAATCATGTATAATTAGGTTACATCTACAACATATACATGTAGTATGTATCGTTATTAGCAGGTTGACAGAAACATATCGTCAAAGTCATTAAAAAACTAAATTCGAAACAATGCCACATAATACATGTGTATTTGTTTAATGTCAAAGGAAAACTATATATACTTAATGTACATTGTACAAAGTTTGTAGTAAATGCCACTGTGTATAGTAAAAGTACATGTATTTGTCACATTTAAGTCAGATAATGATCAAACTAGCTCGGTCTACTATATATAGATGTTTTATACTATTATAAAATATATCTAATGTCAGAAATCTTTTATTAAAGTAGGAATGTTGTATCAATGTTTTGACATGTCTCAAAGCTTAATGGTAATGAGAACGGTAAATGTTTAATATGAAGTAGAATCTATCTCCATTAGCTGAACTACAGGCCTAGGGGCAAAGGGACTGCGTGCAACAGTGCACCCTCTAGGGGAGTCTGGAGGCATGCTCCCAGAAAATTTTTGAATTTTAGACCCTCTGAGATTGCTTCTGGCACATTTTCAGACCATTTGTGGTTTTCAAATGACATGGAACAGAAAGAGTAGAATAGCTGTTTATGTTAAAAAACTGTACACATTTCTCCTTGTGGTTTAGCCTAAGATTATTTTATGCTGTATATTCCTTGTGTTAAGTTTCAGTTCTGTATTTCATTATAATCCAATTACCCCTTGAAAAAATGGCTAACCTAATTTCTTTGTAATGACAACATTTGTATATTATAGTATTTTAAAATAAAACTTAAATCATTTCATGTCTAAGTATTCATTTTAAAATTATCAATGTTGGTAATTTAATTTGACAACTGAACTATTTAAAGTTTTACATTAGGTACATTAAAAATTGTATACCTCATTAGCAAAGTTTATATTGGCTTGTTTTTGGTGAGCTGAGTTCTCTCTCTCACCTTCCAAATCACCACTGTTCTGCAGATTCCAATAGAGAGTATCCTGTAGAAGAGATCACAGTACATGATTTATGTCCACACAACATAACATAGTACTGATACAATACAATTCACTGAACATTACATTATACATTATATGTAATTGATTAATAAGTTATGACGTATATCTAAACAATAGTGTGATCATTACTAATGCTTTGTGTCCTATCTTTAAAGTTAGTATGATCAACTTTCTTTTTGATTAAATATCACATTTACTTACAACTTTCACTGCTTTCCAAGTTACCAGCATCTCCTGACTTACTCAATAATTTGACAATGTCGTCATTAAATCCCAGTAGGCAGCTTGTAGGGGAGTTCTGCCATACTAAATAATAAGAAAGACACAATTGTAATCAAAACATATATTAAATATTTAACAATATTCAGTGCAAAAACTACCTGATAGAAACAATAATAACAACAACTCTCCATAATTATGCAATATGGCATTTAAAAGCTGTACTGATGTATTATAATTGTAACCATAGCTGACAGTGGTATACAAGAAATCATCTTATGTCAATTTTCTAATTGGTGTCAAGTTAACTTCCATTGTATAAACATCAATAATATTCAGTACATGTACATGTCAGTATTTACATAACTTAACACTGTACAATACATGATATGTCACTGACCTTGTCTGGAACATCTACTTGAACACCATGATCTATATAATACTTGTACTATTTTAATAAAACCACAGTAACATGCTATGTGTTAATGGAGTTATGCCATCCTAAACAACATATAATATTATTGTCACATACTAGTACAAAATACTATGTATATAGGAAAGTATTACTAAGTGATATTACTACTACGACAATTCACTCTCTGTTAGAGGAAAGTTCTTATCTTCATGACATGTAGAAAATGATAAGGCAGATTGTCAGTGTAATAACTTCTTAATCTGTTATTTAACAAATTGACTGTGATAGTAAGTCATAACTATAACATTGATATTTGCCATTATCCATAGACATACTTAATTTTGATAAATCATGTATTAGTCTTATGTTATAAAGAAGTCAGTTTGACTCCGACCTTAGACTATCTATGACATTATTTGTGTACAAATTAACATGTTTCATTGTTATCTAGCTGTGAAATTATGTAATTGTTTGTCTGTTTGTCAGTATTTTTTTACAAAATCTATAAAACTACAGGGATTTCCTTATGATAAGTTGAAAATATGCATTTTACCAGGCAGATCAAGTTTTCATGAACTATCAAGGATGAGCTAATTAAAGAATTGCTCACAGAGGACCTGAACTCTCATAAAAATAAAAACAATAGCACAACATAACTCTTGAAGATGCAGGAGAAACAAATGAGATGCTAAGGGAGTCTTGGTTCGAAATGTAAGGAAATGCCCAGTGTTGTTTTTGCAAGAAATGGGACAAATACTGTTGTTTTTGTAAGAAATGGGCCACATATGCTAGATGTCCTCAAAGACCTATCTATAATGAAAAAGGTTAAAGCTAGACCTCTCCTGGTCCAATATGGTTAATGTGGCTGTTGTTCCTACTGTACCAGTAGATGTCCTTGATGTGAATGACTTTCAAGTTTACCAATATAGACAATACTACTAGTGGTATTAGCTCAGGCTCAAAAGCTGCAAATGGAAAGTGCTTGGATTAGACATCAGGAAGACACAAGTAGAAAAGGAGTGGAAGCTGACAGGACAATGACAGTTCTCTAGAGGATGCAAACTCCTGAAAATGAAATTATCTCAATTTATAATTCTATAGGTACTGATGCTTAACAGTAATCTGACATCTCATTAGGGAGAATCAGGATGCTGGCATCAAAGTCAAAATCATGCCAGCTGAACTCAGAGTAAATAGACGTCAATGGGGATAACATGTGCCAGTGGAAAAAGTCTTTCGACAATGGGCTGGCATGACCAGTTGATCACTGGAGAATAGATCTCTTTCTTTAATCTTCTTGGAATGCCACTGCTGATAAAGGAAGTTGTTAACAATTTCCTTTATCTATCTATATCTTCCTCATCACTGGTGATGCAAGAAGAGCAAAGAAAGAGATCTACATTCCTGTGATCAACTAGTCATGTCAACCCAATGTCCAAACATAATGTCCCCATTTGACTATTCTATGCAAGATAGAATCTTCAGTAGGTACTATTCCAAGACGAGACAAGTTATTGTCATAGCTGCCAAGTCTGCCAGAAATACCAAAAAAGAAGACTTAAAGCACATACACTTCTAATGCTTTTACTTAATACTCCCTTCCAGTGAATTGTCATAGCATTGAGGGTCATCTTCCTTATAGTAAAATGTAACAGTAACATCCACATCGTATGAGAAAAGGTAAAATGAATGAAGTAATGTAATGGTTAATGGAATTGATTATAATTCATTACAGTTTTATAGTCATAGTAATTAAGTAATAAATATCGATCAAATATTGCAACAACAATTATTTTAATTGTACTTGATTACATTAACTTAGCAATTGTACTTAACTACAGTTACATCAATTACATGGAAATCCCACCCTCAATTATCAATATAATATTATATATTAATACTCATGTTAATTGTTAAACTTTGTTTCCTAGAGTTAAGACCCTTTTATTTAGCATTATTCCAATGTCATTTATTACATCATTTACAATGTTCTATTTTATTAAAAAACCTTAACAACAATGACTTTCTTGAAACTTGACTCCATTATATGTAATTGTATATTTATTGCCATGTAATTATATGTACATTTCCTATACTCTGTCTGAGTTTGAGAAGAGCCGCTATTAAAAAAGGTGTTTCATGAATGGAATGTAAGATGAGGTATTTTCTCTCCTATTGCATGCAATTAAAGCACTGAAGTTCATTTTATTTTTAATCATTATTGTTCACATGCATGTCTTATGAACACTCAACGTTTTCAGTTGTGTTCATGAAGATGCCAAAGGGAAAGAGACTAATGTCACAAAGTAGGATGTTGCACAATGTCTATGACTATTTCGAGGAAAACTCAGTATCAGGTGTACATGGACTCAAGGATCTCTAAAACAAACGTCTGATGCCACAGTACTTTCATGTACCAGCATCAAGAGGCTACTTTTAGGCAATATTCAGTCTTGCTTCTTTGTAATTTTTTTTTCAGAACCTTTGAGGCTTTATAGCCGCCTTAAATCACAAAAGACAAGACCTGGTTACTATTTAATAATAATTAGTTGTTATAATAGAACATCTGTTTATATATCAGAATTGTTTTGAATTGCTCACATGACAGATGACTGACTTTCAAGGTGTGAAAATGTTATTCGTTAAATCCTTGAAGGTGAAACCTTTGAAGTATGTCAAAAGTATGCCATTGAAAATGTGTGGAGTTTCATAGTTTGCTACTATATCATAACACTAGAGAGCCAAATTTTACATATAAAATGCATGTATGCAAGCTGAATTGATTTGTGTCAAGTGCCATGTGAATAAGCAAACTTATTTATATGTCTGGGTGGCTCTTCTCAACTCGGACAGAGTTTAATAGTTAATTGATTACTCTTGAAGTAATCTAATGATAATGATAATAATAATATATAATGATCACTTTAATGAAACTTGAATACATTGAAACTATAATGGATACATCATTGATGTATAAAGGTAATATGACAGGATATGAGATAGTTCATAAATCAGTAGTATCACAAAGACATAATGATAACTTAGCTTTTCTCGACGTGAACAGTCTTCAACTAAATAGTATATAATTATTGTAAATTGTACATATTCTATTATATACAATGACAGTATAACCGTTTAATATTACAGTGATAATTACAATTGCAGCGATATTCTGATACTACAAACAATAGTTTTATTATGATAGTCATATGTAACAATATAAATATAACTGAATGTACTTATCATGTAATATAACTACATGTACCAGAATAATCTATAATATATAACATTATCTACAAATACTCACCTCATCCTGTATATTGGGGGTCTGCACCAACACTAAGTAAATAACTGATAACATTATTATGTCTATTAGAAGCAGCAAATGTAACATAGTTCGGCCATTCTAATTAAGGATAAAGATAACATAAATATAACCACATTGTATTAAACCTACACATGTCTCTTACATAATAAATATCATTTGTAGATATCAAGTTCGTATAATATAGTCACATCATTTACAATGTAGCATCATTTTGGATAATATGTTAACCCTGTACTACAAACCTGGTATTATTATTACTATGAATATTGTTTATAACTATCTACAGTGGAATCTCCAAATAGTGGATACCATAGGAAACAAGTCCTTGAATCCTGGCACATTAACAACAAATGCCCTTCCATCAACCGTGAAAAGGGCCTTCTCCCTGGTACGTACCTCACATTACGGTCCATATGCATGTAAAGCAGCCCACCCATGCTGTACATGCCGAGACGTAGAACATCAAAGCACTGCATACGTAGCAGCCCACCCATGCAACACGTGCAGGAATGCAGAGTGTTTTTGTATTTTTGAACTTTGTACCTTAGCGTGTAGTATAAATAGAACCTTTTTACTTTTACTTTCTCATTATTTAAGCCACTGACGAAGATAGTCGCTCTGACTATCGAAACATTTGGCGGTAATACATTTTTTGTTTGGTGAAATAAATGAATATTGAAAACAATAGTAACATAATAAAGTGGCCACTGTATAATGAATGGATAAAACTTGTAACAATAAACTTAGTCTTTTAGACTTTTAGTCATGAGATCTTGTTTTAGTTTTACCAATATAAAGTCCTACATTTTGTGGGTGTGGTCACATGGAGAGATATCATGTGAATTGGGCACTTATTAATTCATGTAAAGTTTGTTGTCTTATTAAACAATATCTATATGTCAGTAATTATTATATGAATGACATGTACTTACTTTATCTATAGCATTAACAAGAACGGAATAAACACTTAAGACATTCTTTATTACAAAAAGATCACCATTAAAAGCTGCATCACAAAGAGACTTTCTCATAATATAAAGAGAGAGAAGACACATTATACATCAAATAACTTATAGTAGTATATTTTTAGAACTATATTAGAGATATATATTACTAGACAACATTGATGATATGTAATCAATACCATGTATTCATGTATATAATGTACATGTACTTTACTCATAGTCTACTCCTGTTTATCTACTAATATTTAACTGATAATAACATGTACTAATATAATACAAGTTTACTTGAACATCATGTAACATTATGTAGACAGTGATAATAATTAAATAAAAACATTGTAAGGTTAATAACATTATTATTATATTAGTTTGATTAGTAAGGAAGCCTATATAATTAAGACTATTTCTATGTCATGATATTATTAATTCTTTGGGTGTCATTCAAAGTGTCTCTCACTTACAATACCTTAGACTACATATTAATTTCTATATATATTATTGCTCTATTATTCTATGTAACTATTAAAGGTATCTAATAGTATCATTCATTGTCTCTACACTAATAGACTCTAAATATCACAATGTATTAAACAACCACTAATAGTTTAATATATACACTACTTTTTATCATACACGTCAATCTGTGAACTCAATCATATTAACATTGAAGTATATACTATCATTATATAACAGTATATCTACTAAGTCAATGAAGTTAGTGACTGTATTACTAGATCACTCTATAGTCATATGTGACCTAATTTGCGAAAAGGGACCACTTCTGTCAAAAGTGAAATTCATTATGGACAAAAAAAGGGCTGATTTTAATATTATAACGAATTCGATTAAACTAAAAGACGAAAAGAATAGCTATAGTACGTAACAGTCATTTTGAAGCAACTATAAAGCTCTTTTTAGCTTAGCGTGCGGAGATGCTTGCATTCTTAGGATAAGTTGAATACGACAAATCACGGAGTATGATACTATTAACACAATAGATATACATGTGTGTGTATAGTGCAGTCACTTACCAAATTAGTAGATAGTCCAGCCATTATCCTGTACTACTAATGTCACTTGCTCTCTCATAACAACTCCAAATATGTTAATTAATTACAGTAACAGGAAATTCTTTATGAAATGGTATGTGTCAAAATTACTTCATCATAAAAGTCAATTTATTAATTATTATAATATGTCCATTATTGTTCTAATAGTTAGTACAGTAGATCAGGAAACTTTCCTGTTACAAAAGTTTCATGTAAAAAATTTAAGTGTTTAAAAAAATTTCAAACATAAGAGGAGTGTACGAAATTTATTAACCCTATTATTTCAATGTGTAATATGTTTCGTGTAATTTATTTTTCGTACATTGTCCAATGTTCAATTTTTTTTTAACAATGAAACATTCCTGATCTACGGTATGTTCATTATCTTCTCAATATCAAGTCATCATATCATTTGATGTCTGAGATCATATAATGTCAATATCTACAAATAAAAACATTTACATTATAAATAATAAAGTATATAATTACTAGTAATATAATACTAGACTAGTTTATCATATTAATATAATAGAGAGGAACTGACAATGATATAGTTAGTGTTTTCTATTAATACATTATAATGGACATAGATATTACTACCTTATGTCTCATATTAATATGATAAGTATAATTTTAATAATATCTTGTTAATAACTTATATGATATATTGATTTATATTATGTCACTTACTTTTCCTTTAACTTGTCCATAATATAATATATTGAGTTATAATGTAATCTCTAGTCTAAGGAGAGAGAGATCAGTACTATACATGTACTAAGTACATATATCTAAAGTACATTTATCTATATAACATGTATATGTACTCTGTTTATATAAAGTACTTTATAAGTATCTGTTTATATGTTAGTGGTTTATGGTGCGTTTTAAATAAGTGATTTATCATAACTCTATCTACACATTAAATAAATTCGTCATATTAGGAAGTCACTGTGACTCATGTTCTAGATCATTTCAAGCTCTTGTTTTAACAAGTTCTAATCTCTATTATGGACATTTAAAGGATCTCATTTGATCTTTAAGAACTTAAAAGTATTAGGGCCAATATCCTCTTATTCAGTTATATATTATGGGTAAATTAGTCATGTGGAGGTCAATAATGTAAATTTATTCTGTTTAATGAGAGCATTTACTATTACTCATATCGTATATTTTTCTTATAACTTGTCATGATATAGTATTGAGCTATAATGTACTCATTAGTGTGAGGACTCAATACTATACCCAAAAATGAAGACAAAGTATATGTATAATATGTGATACTAGTAATAATATATGTAACACACTTAATATCTCAGGTTTATATGGTCATACTATAAACTAATCACTGTATTTAATTAGTTCAGAAGACATACCAAGTTCAATGTTATATAACACTACAAAGACATTGATATTAGAAGTACTAGTTTCCTCCTAACACTATAGAATTAGGACATTATTAGAAGATGTAAAAAATATGATATATGGATTCAAGTATACAGTATATTACAAGTATAACTACAAACTCATAATATAGAGATACTTACATGATGCCACTGTTATAATGACCTCTATTATAAAGTAAACTCATTACAGTGACACTATGTACTATCATATAGTGAGTAATTTTTGGTAGGACAAAATAGTGACAAGTAAATATGAAATAGACTTTGACAATCTATCTACAACTACTAGGATATTACAAGAGGTTTGTCTATAGTCTATACACATTTCTATTGGTTCCTTTAACAATGCAAATATATTTCATTCCAAGTTGTCCCTTATTCAAAGTTACCTTAGTCTGACATTGCCACCCCTTTGCTTAGAAAAGGAAGGGTATGGGGACAAGCGCACATAGGACACAGACAGCAAAATTGTAAGGATAACTTAAAATAAAATTCACTTTTTTGTTCTTGCTACTCAGTAGTATAGTATTATATTACAAATTCATAATGATAATAATATAAGAGGTTTGTCTATACTCTATACACATTTAGTAAGAGAGTGTAGTTTGTATGGTATCTTAATGTAAGAACAATAAAAAATGTGTCAAAATTTAGTGGATGAGACAACTTAGAGTCCTTCTTTAAGTGTGCTTGTACTAGCAAGTTACAATAGACTGGACTGTATTATTTTGATTACTGTCAGTAAACAGAGTTATAGCAAAGTAGATATGTTATACACATTCACTTTGATAACATCATGCAACATTAACTTTCTAATAATCCCTATAGTTAGAATCAGTGATTCTATAACTACAGTACAAATGTGTACTAACTTATCCTTCAACAACACACAACAGTGTGTTTCTATTGGTCCCTTTAACAATGCAAATATATTTCATTCCAAGTTGTCCCTTGTTCAAAGTTACCTTAGTCTGACATTGCCACCCCTTTGCTTAGAAAGGAAGGGTATGGGGACAAGCATATATAGGAGACAGACAACGAGAATGTGATATGAGTAGAGCATTCTTAGACCGTAATATGGTGTTAAGTGAAAGGAAAAGCTCTTAAGTACACAAGGCATTTCTGTAAGATTTATGTAAGCAGTAGGAGTCCTATATGAACTTTTATCCGGACCCTTCTTCTCTAACCAAAGGAGAGGCAATGCCAGACTAAAGTTATTCCACGTATTACCTAGATGTTATCATGCTACAGTCATAATGTACATATAAAGTACATATGAATGTATATATATATATATATATATATATTATATATATGTATATATAATATATATTATGTATAATATATATATAGTATTCATCATATACTTATTATAAAGTACTTTATAAAGGTATCTGTTTACATGTTAGTGGTCAAATAGGTGGTGTGATATAATGTTTGTGGTTACGGAGTATTTACTATATGATCTGAATACTTACAATTGACAGTATTGAATTACGAAGTCAGATCAGTTACTATCTTAGCTATCATTGTATAGAATTTATCTTAAGTACTAGGAAATAATATAAAATAATGATCAGTACATTTCACCTTAATATTTTAAACCAGTCAACTAATTAAATCATATAATTATACTTACCATTCACTTTGAAGATCATTTTATAAGAATGTACAATATTGACCACCTGTATTTCTGTATTGGAAACAACTAGTTCAATATGACTCTTAACATCTAATTATACAATAACAAAGAAATAATTTTTCTTCTTATATAAAAAAACTTACATTGATTCAGAGCTTGGAGCTCAAGGCAAGGGGTTTAACATCAGCTAGATTTATGTAAAAGATCTTTGATATAAAAAGTACTAAATTTTACTAATAATATACAGAAATCTACGGACTATTTCTTATTGAGATTTCTGATTTCAACAGTTTGAGCATATGACATTTGCACCTCATATTAGACTCCTCACTTAGACATTATGAGACTTCATTAGTTTTCAGCTTAAGAAATCATTTTAAAGGCATATTAGGTAGGTACTAAAAGTATTATGGATGAATTGAGTTACATTTATCAAGTATGTTGATCAGTTGTATAAACATTTGGAAATGATTCTACATTATTAATAAAGATATTGTTTGAAGTTGTTTTGTCCATCATTGTTGTTTATTTTACAATTTACACCGTCTTAATTTATGTAATTATATTATCTATAATGGATAATATATTTATTGAATCATTACTAAAGGAGCAGTGCCTTTTTATTTCATTTATTAGAGTATAGAATTGAGCCATGAAGACTATAATAGTTATTATCCTCTACGTACAATATGCTTTATACAAAAATGGTAAGACTTTTCATTGGAGAGTCCAGCTAAAGCAAGATCACTCTTTTGTAAAGGCATATCGTTCTTGTACCAAACTGTCATAATATGTAATATTGTTTATAGAAATGTGTTGATGATATAGATGTCTATACAATAAATAATTAATCGGGATATAACAGGGTTAGTCTAAGAGACTAGATTTAATAATTATGTGATTTTGATCTATAGTCTGATCATAATAAGAAGACTATAATTGAAAAATCATCTAATGATTGTTTTAGAAGATACTGATTAAATTGAAACAATGACTAGAACTATAAACATTACATAACTAGCAGTAATATCAGTGAAATACCAATAGAAATATAGAAGACCAAGCTTTGAGCATTGTCCATTCACACAAACTAATAATTCTCAGTTAGAGGATTAATGAAATTCATCAGTTACTACAAGCAGTGAATACACTTTCATTTCATTCATCACTCTTGAAACTCTTACACAACAATGTTAAAACAATGAAAACCTACAAACATAACCAATTACATGTATAACATATGGACCACATGATAATAGGACTGCACATGCATGCAGAAAAGAAATTAGTACTTATAGCATAATTTCTAAATACCAACACATAGTAAATCAATTTCCTTGTTCATTTGTGTGTGGGGGTGTGTACAGATATGTGTCATGATTCATAGGTCTACATATTTTGTTTACATGAACTTGAGAATGTATTGCCCAAGGGCCATAGACACGAAGGCAACCTCCTTTACAAATGCCATATTGACAGGTTTATATAACATATATTGACCAATGAACCATGATAATTATAATAATATGATATAATTTATCATGAGATTTATACTAACCTACTATTAATATAGCTCAGTAAAATAGCTGCTTGTTTCTTGTGGTCTCTTCTACAGAAAAGTTGTGTAGCTTAGAGATGATTTACCTTGTCAGGAAACTTTAATGGTTTCAGAATCATATGAGAATCCAAGTCACCATATTTGAACCTTTAACTCTTCATGGCCTAATATTCAATATTATGGTTTAGAGTTTAAGAAACTGAGTGAGTTATGTTCTTAATCTACAGTGAACACAATAATAACAGATGATGATAATAATTGATATAATGATATAGTAAGAATGTAATTATTGCATATAATGATATAGATAATGTTGAATAGAAAGTAGTACATTGAGTGTTTACTATTGAGAAGATTGTATAGTAAACAAGGACACAGACACAAACAACCTAAACATCTACTCTGTTATTGAAACAATATAGCTCTAACAAGTATTCATTAATTATTGTAACACAATTAGATCATACACATAGTTTGACATATATAATGATATACTCTGTTAGCTATATAGACAAGATACTCTTACAGTCTATGATATCATAATGGACAACTTTACATTCTATGATCAAAGATACAACAGAGAGAGATATATCAAAGACTTAGCAATCTTCAGAAGAACCTGATGAGATGACATTTCATGAAAATATGACAAACTTCAAAAAGCTTTGGGAGAGTAAAGAACACAAATTTATTGAATACTTTTAAGCTAATTATGTAGGATGTACTGGTTAGTTGAGTTGTCCAATACATGATTGATATAAAGTTTACTACAAATTATTGATTTATGATCAATGTACTTTAAACTATACTAACATGAAGAGACTGATAGCAATATGTACGTTGAAAGAATAACACTAACATAAATATATTTGATTAACTAATAAAAAACTTCATACAAACTTAAATTACCTTATCAATTTTGGTACCTATCACATGACTTCAAAATACGTTACAAAGATTATGAACAAAACATTTCTTTGTCAATAATTTTTACAGCATATTTTGGTAGTCACACCTCCAAAATTTAATTTTTAGTAAAATGTTATTAACGTGTTGGAACTTGGAGGACTGTTATGATGTCATGATCTCACGTATCTCTTCTAAGGGTATCTCTTCATACTAATATCATCTATCAAAGAACTCTTTAATATGTTATGTTTATTAGACATGGTCCATTAAAGATGAAGCTCAAACGACAAGTCCGAAATGGTCAACTACAACTAAAGACATTGTCTTACAAACTATGATTGTAAAACCTTGGAAACGAAATTCTGGTCAACTGAAATGTTGTAAAGTTCATTTGAGTACTAGTAAAGTGATGAAGTATATGTATAATATATATATAATGTTTAAAATACTGAATTGATAGACAAATAGATGGACAGATGGATGAATGTATGGACAAATGCATTAATAGCTGGAGGAATGATGAATAGTTTGATGAATAGATGAAGGAATAGATGAATAAATAGACTAACTTTAAGACATGAATAACTTAAATGACAGACTGGTATAGAATGGATAAATTAATTAATAAATACTACAAAGTGTTCTTATAAGAATCTTTTCAGTGAAGATGAATACACTGACTGCTTTGGAATCTGAGAATATGATGTGTGTGACTAATCTCTATGGCAACCACCTTGTCGCTTTCACATGTGTATTCCTGTCATAGTGAGTTCACTTGGAATCATATTTGTATAGATCAGCTATAATTGCTTTAGAGTAAGTGTCAATTCATTTTTATCCTCCCTTTTATTCATCCATACTCTTATCTATTCATTCATTTATTCATCCATCATTTTTATCTATTAATCCATATCTATCCATTTACTCTCTTCAGTTGATAAAATGTCTGAATTTCCTTCTTGAGAGGAACAGAAGACCATAAAGATTTTGTCATCTCTTAATCAATTTCCGTACCTCAAGAATTATGTGAAGCAGTATCAAGACATAGAGTATGTAATACTTTGTATTATAAGGTAATGTTTATCACATTATAGAGAGTTATCTAAATTAATTCTGAAGATGAGTTTTTTAATAATAGAACAATCAATGAATACTTGTCTATGAGCTCATCTAACATGACGATGAGACCATTACAATGTCCCTAATACAGAGAACGTTCTCTTGACATCTCTCTTTGATCATAACTCATGTCCCTCAGATATTGTAACTAAATATATATATCCTAGTATCTGTGTACTATCTCTAAGATGGTGCTAAACATTGCATATTCAATTTTGTCCATTAGCCCATCCATACCTCATAAAGCAAAAAGTCCTGAAAAATCTTTTAATCATTTGTATTTTCTTCATTTGTTATTTTTTCATCTCAGTTTAAAAATTCACAATGGTTGGATGCTTTTCCTCCATATCAATGATCGTTCAAACTGTTAGACTCTATATTTCATGATATCATTATTGTGGACATGAGTCTCCTGGAGATGTTAGATGTTAGTAGATGTAAGTTAGAATATAATTTTATATATTGAGATATATATAATTTGTTTAGGACTATTTGATCTTTGATAAACTATTAATTCACTCTCTCATATTATATCAATTTACTAAATATTATTGAAGGTATGATGAATGATAGTTAGAATGATCCAAGAAAAAGATGGAAGAATAGATGAATCGATTACATAATTTTTATTAATATTCTATTGTTTTGCAATGTACATGTAACATGTATAGGGACTGATACTTCTGGTATTGTCTCAAGATATTGGAATTAATTGAGTTCTTTTATCACATTAACCATATCTAGATACATATGATGATACCTTGCTGTCCGTGAAGTAGTGGGAGAAGCTCATGTTCTGGCTAATGGGGGTGGCATTGGTAAATTCATTTATTCTGTACAAGACCACAGTTGCAAAATAGAAAGTATACAATAAGAATGAAATGTATGTAGGACCATCCCTGATCCATGATAGGTTGTGTTGTTGAATATATTAGAATTACAAAAGATAAGTCGGCATTCACAACTACCTCTCCATATGCTGAAAATAATTGTGTTCAAAGTGCAATTTTCAATTATTACCTCTGATTCATCATTACTTACATAGCTCTGCAGTAATGCCATAACCTGCTCCAAATGTGCAGTAATAGTTATGAGTGCTACATTTCATGCTTTGCCATAGGTCCTAATACTATACTCATTATTTAAAGAATAGTGACCAGTATTGGCAGGAATAAAACGAAGTTTTGCCCCGATATTGCCACTGTTATTGTAGAACTCAACAGAGTCAATCTTAAACTATTGTGTATGAGTGTATATGCTTTTAAGGATATACTCAACCATAAAAAATTGAAATTTGATCTATTTTTTATTCCTATTACAACCTTGAAGATTTAATCCAAATGTAAAATTTGATTGCATAATATCAACGCTGTATATTGTTTCATTTAGTGGATTTAGTCATTGTACTGTATATACACATTGCCACCAAAACAATCAGAACATGTCTCAAGAGGTTGATTTTTTGCAAATAAACAATTTGCATTTTTAGCAATCAAAAGCATTTTCAGATGGAGGGCCAAAACTAAACATTTTTGGACTGATACCCATTCCAACGTGAATATTATATATGTTTAACAAGAGTAAGCTAACATTAGTTTGTCAATAACTGGCCATTGTAAAATGCTCCCCAGTTTTGCTGTTGTTAACGATCTCAATGCAACATCACTACTACTAGTAATTTGTACACCGCCTCTGTCGTAATCACTATACACCTTAATTATTACTGAGGTAGATTGCATAACTGTCTCATGGAAGCCTTGTTCTATACGACCCAGTCCTGGTAGATTTACATTACTTACATCACCTGATCTCCAATGATCTTGTAGAGTATGAGTTCCCTCTAGGAAGAAGAATATTGTATCATCATGAAGTAGATGGATGTCATCATATATAGGAAGGTTGTGAGAATGTAGGTGAGTGGACGACAAAGTTCTCCATTAAGAAGCTGCAGAGACATAATACCTCAGCACAGTAACATATCACTACTGTATATATACTGTATTACTGATGTTTAATATAGATATGAACACCAACTCATGCTGGCAATATTTAGTGATTGCTTAATATCCAACTTGCCTAAAAAAGTAAACATGTTGGAAATAGTCATAATATCAATGATTACATTACTTAATTGTTAAAAGAGGTACACTAGCAGCACAATACCAGTGAAACAAATGGTTATAATCATAGATTATGCCAGCTACAAGTTTCATGTGATAGTTATGATAGTAACATCATGTGTTGTAGTAGTCCCATTTAGTGTGTAATCATTACACCCACTTGCTATAGTTTTGAAACAACATGTGTGGATGTATCAAAATAAAGACAGCTTTTTAGATCATGTCAGAATGAAACTGTCAGATATACATGGTTTGTTTTGTGTTAGTAAAAGGGCAATCTTTCTCTATTAAGGCCATTTAGACCATAGCAGCAACAAGGAAAGCTGATCCATATATCTCATTAAATCACTGTAAGACTACGGGATATATATATATGCTGTATTTGTATCGTTTATGATAAACAGTCATGTGGTGAGTAGGTAAGAAGTGACTTGTACCATTTTAAAGTTAATATGATGTCACTTTAATTATATTACTATTAAGTTGTTTTGATGCACATTCATGTATATCATTTGGTTTAAATACATCCATTAATAGTATGAATTAAAACATTATTAGTTGTAATCATTAGTTACATAAACAGGTAATCCCACAATGCATTAATATAAATGCAATATCCTGTTTTACTTTTCACATCAAAATAACTTTGCTACATACAGTAAATTTAATAAACCATATATTTGCTTAAATCATTCAATCAATTGTTTACAATGATATACTAATTGTTTGTTATCAAAATTTCCTCTCTTACTGTTATCATTGTAACGCATACCTTTGACAATGAATTAGTTCATTATAATCAAACTCATAATAATAAAACAGCTTTATTGACAAAATACAAATAGTAATTATTATTTGGCAAAAAAAATTAATAATCATTCAATGTTAGTATATCCTCAGTAAAGTACCTGTATAAATATCATATTTATCAAAATCATGCTCTATTTAATGAGTTATTATGATACTAACTTATGTCAGGTTAATATCAAATTATACTAGTAATGAGAGTCTATTGTAGTGTCTAAAGAGCTTCTATTCAAAAATACAAGCATGTGAGTCTGTGTACATATACATTAGTCAATATTGTTACTATTGAAATAAGCATTAATTTTAATACACTAGACTTAATTAAGCAATAGGTGTGGCTTTATAATCCATCATGGATAAAGTTTGTAATCATAAGCTTTTGTATATCCTTACTACTAGAGGTAGTCATGATCTGTGAAATGATCATAAGTGCTGTACTTTTAGAGCCTTCGCATTAAGTTGTATGATAAATATTGTATGTGCTACTCAACTATGGTTAACATTTCAGAGGTTGCTTTTTTATCCATACTGCTTGCTACAAGACAACATGTTACTATTGGCCTCCTCTCTTCTTGTTGTTGTCATGTTCATAGTATTCACAAAGTGATTAAATATTCTTTTGATAGCCATTAATATTTATTATTATGTGTATAATCTCTTATTAGAAATCACATGTTGTGGCCAGTGGCGTATCTGGTCCCGTCCTACCCGGGCCTGGGCCGGGCATCAACGTCATTGATAATTATATTCATTATTAAATTAATTTAAATTTTTTGATATAGTTAATAATTATTAATTATATTCATAACTAATATTTATACTGTAATAACCATTTACCACGTTTTGATAACCACGCCTACGTCCGGTGCCCTACCATCAATTTTTTTCAGGTACGCCCCCCTGGTTGTGGCCCTCATTAAGTCTTCTTTGTCATCAATTTAGCTGTAAATATACTTCATACGAATTTTATTATATATTCATAAGCTTTGACTGCTGCAATACTTTGCTTGGTAACACAGAGATTATAAATTGTATACAATGTTCATATCATTATAGCTATGGAATCTTATAGAGTTGTTTATTATATATACTGTAGGTGTGTGTGTTGTGAGATGTATGATAGATTAGCTCACACTCAAAGAAGTGGGTCACACCCTATTTGATTTCTCTTTTCTCCTTTATTAATTGAGATGTTATTCACAACCTGGACACTGACATATTTCTTTTATTTTTGTACCACTGAATTTGTGCTAGAAACTAGTGTATTTTAAAATGTTATTTCCCCCTTCAATACTTGATTCACATCTAATACTATAAAATCCGGAGACAAGATTATTATTATTTTATTAGTTTTTCAGGTGTTCAGAGACCTCTTGATCAATTTAGTAGTAGTCAGTAAACTTGCAGTATAATTTACTTCATTGAGAACGTATTAAATAGCTTTGACATGTAAATAACGTAAAGAATTTATAATACTCTCATACAGCCTACTCAATTAAACTTGAGACCATGGATACGTGAATCTAATTTTATAAATGGAGTGGATCCCGCCGTCTCTCTCGTTGTGTTCTTTCAGTTTCTTTCATTTACTGAATGTAGAGTTAATTATAATTACGATACTCCTCCTGAACGTGTTTCTCAAAGCTGACAAAGACGGTAGAGTGAGAGGTATACAATATCGTGAAGGTAAAGACATCATTTTGGTGGGTTGTTTGCAGTACGAAGTAGTTTCAGCTGCTGGACAATGCAGTTCAAATACTATATTTTACGGACTGAAAGAATATAGAGCTATGTTATATGCCATAGATCTCATCAATAGTGACCCTTATCTACTCCCTAACATAACAAATTGGGTATGATATCAGAGACAACTTGTATGAGTGAGAATGTAGGTCTTGATGAGAGCATTGAGTTTGTCTTTTCAGACAATTTATGTCGCGATACTTGTTTATCTAATACTAACACTTTAAATACTAAATAACTGCTGTTACTTGGAGCAGCAGTAAGTTTTGTCTCTATTCCCACTGCTAGTTTGTTTCGGCTATTTAACTTACCTCAATGAGCTATAGCTCTCATCACCACTTTTAAGCAATCGTGATCGCTATAAATACTTCTTTCGTACAATACCTTCAGATGATCACAAGCTCAAGCCATGATTGATTTAATAGTATATTTTGGTTGGGACCACGTCTCAACTATATATTCAAAAAAACATTGTAGGGACAACCTGGTATTGACGAGTTTCATCGCCTAGCTCAAAAAGTAAGATATGTATTGATGTTAATGAAGGTATTCATGATAAGTTTTGTAACATCAAATTACACAGAGCTTATTAATAACTGATTAATTCTTCTGCTAATGTTGTTGTCTTTGTTGCATCTGGACATCACGTTGTAGACTTTTTAACAGAAATTTAAAATAGAATTTTACACAGAAATTTCTGTGGATTGCTAGTGATTCCTGGGCTTATCTAGTAAAGCTGCTGACTTTAGCTCTATACTTAGTGTATATGTGGATGTGTGCAATCACTAACTACAAAATACAATATGTTTGAAGATTATTACTCAAATCTACACGGGAACTAATGTGCGTAATCCCTGTTTTTTCACAGAGTACTATCAGGTTTTTATAACTGTAGAGTTGGAGTTAATTGCACAAATGACAGTATTACAGAACATCCAATGTATCACAGGATTCCAAGTGCACTTGTTGTTGATGCTGTTTACAGTGTAGCTCATGCTTTACTAACTTCTCAAAGAAAAACTGTGAGCAACCTTTAGTGTGGTATCAAATAACCAAAACATGTGTTTGGTTGGACTGATGAGTAGACAAGACTAACGGAAAAGTATTGTTAAAAATATCTCAGCATGGTACCTTTACAAGTCCTACTGGAAAATCAAGTTATGTTTGATGAGTTTGGTAATATAGAAGGGAACTACCGATTCTATAATTATCAAAGGAAGACCTCTGGTACTAATTGTAGCTCAATGAATGAGTTTGTACAGGTAGCTTACTTGAAATGAAGTTTTAACACATCACAGATGTATAGATTTAATACAAATATCAGATTACAGTTTGGTCTAAAGCCTCTGACCATATCTCCTATAAACTCAGGCTCTCAATGTCAAGTTTGTAATAGTGATTTTCCAACGTGAAGTGGTGTCATCTTGTTGTATACCTGTGACCCTTGTCCTGGGACAAAAATACACTAATACTACATCTTCAAAGGAATGTCAAAAAGTGTCTCGCAATACATGTGGGTAATAACCCTCTTAATTGTAGTAAGGCTGTGTAGATATCAAAGAGTCATATCTTAACCGTCTGATGGATGGTCTAGTGTACTAATACTGTTAAGACTATAATTGGATTATTAGCTGTAGTATTTGTAAGGTGGAGTCTTATATTATTTCTGGAACACACCAATTGTAAAGTCATCAGGACGAGAGCAAATGGTATTATATTATTTGGATTAACACTTTGTTTCCTAATAACAGTTGTATTCATTTCAAAAACAACCCTCTGTGACTGTCTGTACTCTTCAAAGGATAGGAGCATGGTTTTTTTTTTCGTTAATTGTCTGTGCTGGTATTCATTAAACTAGTACGATTGCTCGAATATTTTTGAAGACAACATCTTCTAGACCAAATGTATTGTCACACCCATGTACCATATTTTGTTTTACATTTCTATTGTAGGAATTCAATGTTTCTGGAACTAATATCACTGTTTTGTTGTCAAGTCAGGTGTGTAAAAAACATGGGTTGTTCAATATAAGGTCATACTAAGGATTTTCCACAGTTCTGTCCAATGTATTTCACCTCATAATGCATTATTGCCTATGCAAACGTTGTACTTAAGTAAGTCTAATGATGCAAGTAAATGCATTAGCAATCCTGACAATTCGATGTCCTCAGAATTTCAATGAATCCAAGTATGTAGCATTCTCTACATTTTCTTGTGGTCTGATATGGCTAGCAGTTTGTGATTACATATTTTACTACTGATATCCCAAGTTGCAACCAGCTGGTACTTATCAATTGCTTGCCATCCAACTAAGTGCCACTTGCTGTCCTAATATGTTTGTTTTGTCCACTGTTTTTTATAATAATAGAGTTTGGCCCAGTCAAAATGTGAATACTACAATACAGCAGCTAAAATGTTTCGTTTTCATGCAAAAAGAACAATGGCAGATACTGAACTGCCAACACCGCCTGATTGATATTGTTCATTGTTTCTTGTTTGCCAAAATAACAGTAACTGAGTAAACTTAGTGTTTATCTAATTTGCTACAGAATGATATAATCTTAGTCTAATTTGTTTGTTTAAAATATGGAATTGTGTATTCATAAAGCTGATGAATTTCTTTGTTTTTATTTGAAAAAAAAAAAAAAAAATTTAGATATGACTAATCGTTAACAGAGTTTGCTCTATGTACTTATAGTCATGGTACTATATAACTAGCTCATCCACTGGACTATATATATATACATGCACATATGTACTTATTGTGATCATAATGGCATTATGAGCATTAGCTGATGAACATGCTTTACAATACACATGTACAGAAATATTAAGATGTAAGTCTATCTTCATTACAGTTAAAACCTTAAATACATACACACGAAAAAGACAAAAATTATATGATACAGGTTATGTTCCTCTCTAATAGAAGCTCTCCATCAGGAACAATTCATGATTAAATAAAAATAGTAGGAGAAGTTTTATAAAACTTATATTATCTATAATAACATAGATGAGATAAGACTAAGCAAAAAGAGTGTGTATATACGTGTGTAATGTGGAGAATGAAAGCTAATAATAGTAATGTTTGTTTTGAGCTTGACATTCTATAAAACTTCTAGGGTTTACTTTTGTAATTTTGGATTGCATATGAAAGAAACTAAGTTTAATTTTGAAATGTATATTTTAAGTGGTAATCCCCTTTATGAATGTTTTTATGAATGTTTTTATTAGAAGGTGTTTTTGTGTATTGTTTGGGGGAGAGGGGGGGGGGGGGGGGGTGTGAACAGTTTATTATATCTAGTACTGTTGTGGGGGCATTTACCACCTTACATTAATTATATCTAGTACTGTGTTCATTCTTATAAGTTGTGTGTTCTGTCAACAAGAGAACAAGGTGTGAGATGTCAGTAATTACTTTCTACAAAAATAGAATGTAAACAATCTAACATATATACACATCAGAAAAAGTTGTATTGATAACATGATTCTGTATTGGCTATATGTACCAATAATGTATAGTTTCCATCAAGAAATATTTCATGATAAACACAAACTAGTGAGAGTAGTGGTTATTTGTGATACTCTATGAGAGTTTGATGTCGTCTTTATATTAACTGTAATAACATAACATCAGACATGATGAAATGAGAAAATAAAGATAAAGATAAAAATATATATAGTAATGTTGTTTCGAAACAGTTCTTCACATCTAAGTACTGTTGACCTTACAACACAGACCAAACAGTCAATGGCTATATAATAATTTAAATACACTTGATACATATATAAATTATGTTTTTAGAACATCAACCACTTAAAAATGATATAATGAAATTGATTATTACTGATTATTAGACCCAACCCCACATTTACAAATGCAAGAAGAGTAGATAAAGAAAAAAGTAGATGTCAGTAACTCAATTGGCTTGAAAGCAAATAAATAAAATATTGATAATATAAACCACATAAATAATATTACTAGTTAGGAACTGACAGATGTGGATGATAATAATTTCAAACCTCTAAACATCCTGTTAGTCTAATGATAGATGTCTTCATAGTTTGAAAGGATGAATGGATAGCTGAGGAGTTAGAGATCCAAACCAGCAAATATTCTTTGTTTGACCACCTTCAAAGTAGTTATCTTATCTTTGATTTGCCATTATTATATTATTCAGCGAAATTCATTGTAACAGTAAATTAAACCAATCTATTGTCTTTTTGACATCATGGTAAACACATGATCATATGATACTTGATTTGTTTCATGAAATTGAGTAGACATTTATTTAACCAAAGACCTTCCTGTTATTATTAGATTATTAACATTTTGAGTGTTTGTTGCTTGTTTATAATCTGTATAAAGTGAATTGTAAGTTTAATATATTGAGACTTTATTATGTTGTGTTATGTCTGCATTGTAATTAATTTTAATAATTTGTGACGTCATTGAGACATTTCTGTATATATATATATATATATTGGTTATCTGCCATTGTTGTTCAGATTAAAGATATTCAATTCAGCAAATACTCAAGGTAGTCGTGCTAGACGGAGTTACTACAAACTGGTGACAAGGGGGGATTCCTAATGAATTGTCTCATACAAGACCAAGAGGACAAGGTAGTAATTTACATTGATAGTCAGTATTGATCCATTTAACTGAAGTAAATCCACTCGTTTTAATTGTAATTGTTGGAGAACAGTGATTATAAGTATGAATGTGTTAACCACTTATGTAAACATAGTTATGTAATACTTCCTGTAAATGATGCTATACAAAATGAATGATTTTTGTATTGTTAGATATATGTCTATTGATCAATCTCTCTCTTATTGACATGCTATTTCTGATTATATTTATTGTTGTTATATTATACTCAACTCATAATCAATTATACTCTCCTCATAATCCGATTCGTTGATTTTTTTATTATGAGCCCAGATCAACGCTGTTATGATTGAAACAACAATTGGACAAAACAAAAAAATGTTCTATTGACAAAACTAGATGCAAACAAATTGGTTCGTTTGGAAATTCCAGATGAAACATCTCCTGCTGGCTAATGGTCTGTGGGGCCTAGTAGATGAAACAGAGGTACTCAGGCATGGAGAGACAGCTCAAGACGAAGCTGAATACAACATAAGGCGCAGAAAGCATTCTCAACAATTGTACTCGCCATCAGCCTGTCTCAACTTTACCTTATTACTTCATATGATAGACCGAAGTCAGCATGGGATGCTTTGTGTAACCATTTGAAAGAGATATACTGGCTAACAAACTCCTACTGAGAAACAATATTTCGTTTTAGAGATGAAAGACAGGTACCTCCATCGAAAGCTCACATGAAAAGGATGAAAGAATTGGCCTGATAAGCTCTCTGCCCTCGGAGCACCTATTGCAGAGGAAAACAGTGGTAACGCTCCTTGGTAGTTTGCCTGCAAGTTTTCAAACGTTAGTTACAGCTCTAGAGGCTCGGAGACCAGTCATTTTTTGAGCCATGCTCAGCAAATCTTGATCCACGAAGAAAAGAAGCTGAATGGAGAAATATGGTAGGAAAGGCCAGGTGACTCTGGGTACAGCACTCTACCTTCGTGAGAGAGGTAGTAACAGGCAATGTCGCCAATGGAAACCGAAGTGCTTTATGTGTGGACAAACAGGACATATTTGATGGGACTGTCCCAAGAAACCACAAGAGCACAATCCTAACTGACTGGTAGACACAATGCAAACCTGCTAAAGAGATGGTCACAGGAGCGAGGTAGTATTTACACCTTGGCTGATTCGTGCCAGTGTACCGAAGAGTGGATAATAGACTTCGGTGGCCACTAGTCACATGACTATTCCAAGGAACTGTTGTATCAGTATTGCAAGTTTGAAGTTCCAGAGAAAGTGAGCCTTGTGAGGGACATCACGTAGAAGCTCTTGGTACAGGAGATATTCAAGTTAATATGACATTAAGGTTAGCAAACGAAAAATTGTGTCATGAGACGTGTTGTTGATGTCCCTAACTTACATGTAATTTGTTTTCAGTGAGAGCAGCAGTACTCGAAGGGCAATAATGTTAGATTCACAGACCTAAATTGTTTTTATTAAGAATAGAAAGGGAAGTTAATTGGCATGGGGTCGTTGGTTGACAATAAGTTATACAAGCTAAACTGTAAAACCCTTGTGGCAGGTACAACAGTGTGCCTCATCAACATTTGAAAAAGGTAACTCGGGGCGATTTTATGGCATAGAAGACTTGGTCATTTAGGGAAACATCAAATGAGAGAAGTAGCTTCTAAAGAGCTGGTGAAGAATGACCATTTCGAAGAATGATGAGCTATCATTTCGTGAATCATGCATTGAAGGCAAACTACAGAGAAAACCATTTGCGCGTGTTGGAGGGATCGCTCCACCCGAAAGTTACAATGTGTTCACAGTGACATGTGTGGACCATGCCCACTGAGTCCTTTAGGCCAGAAGAGATATTTTGTCTCGTTCATTGATGACTATTCGAGATGTTGTCAAGTCTATTTTTATGAGACACAAATCCGAAAGTTTTACATAACTAGCAATCTGCTAGGTTAAGCACATTTCATGTGCCAAAAAGATAAGTAAGCGAATGAGAAATGCTTTAATAGAATGTGAAAAATCAATATAGGAGTGCCATAAGGAAAAGATATAAAGTAAGGATGAATACACAACTACCTATCACATATGTAACCAGGGTTTATGCTATAGAAGCAAAGAGATCCTGTTATATTAGCTACACCTTCAAATTCAATAACTATTGATCATATCATTTAGTGGTATATACCCAGTATTGACTAACAACACATATGTAACACTGACAATCATAATTATATAAATTTGTCAGATTGATGTGTACATTCCTACTTGTTTCTTTTTGGTTTGACATTTTTCATCACTATACATATTATTATAATACATATTTTACTTGTACAATATATTATTAAGTAATGATTAATATTTTATCAATTCATATTGCTTTGGTCTTAATCAGCACTACTTGTCATGTAACCCTTTACTGTTTACTATGTCACACCACCAATTGGTAACTAGTATTGTTCCTACTGATCCGGCATTAGTGTCATACTCTCTCTCACGTTATTATATCAACAACTGGCTTTTCTATAGAAAGTGATTTAACAATACATAAAATTAAATATTATATTTTTCACTTTCAATGGATGGTGAATTAGTTAGTAGAGTTGTTGTGTTTACATTATCATTAGTCAAATCATTACTGTCATTATACATTAAAACCATGATCATGTCCAAACTCTCTGAACCAGAAAATCTTCAGTGCTTGTGACCCATTGCTCTTGCTACGAATGAAAGTGGATTGAGCATCGGTACACTTCGTACAGACAATGGAGGGGATTGTGTTTCTAAAGAACTGAAGAATTTCTAAAAGTCTTAAAGGTATCAGACATGATCTCACCGCCCATATTACCCTGCACATAATGGAGTAGCAGAAAGACTAAATCGCAACTTTGATGGAGTCAGCAAGAACCATGATTAGATTTGCAAGTTTCCCCTGATAGGCTGTTGGGGTAAAGCTGTTACCTACAGCAGCTTACATTAGAAACAGAGTTCCCACCAGTGCATTTAAAGAAGGTATCACCTTATGAAAAAATGGTACCAAGGAGACCAGACCTAAGTACATCTGAGTGTGTTTGGTTGTGTGGCTTATGCCCACATTCCAACTGTCAAAAAACACATGTAGACAAAAAGCTGAGAAGTTTAGATTTGTTTTGTTATAGCCTCACCTCCAAATGTTATAGGTTGAAATGAGAAACCACCAAATTTGTGATAAGCAGAGATGTGGTTTTTTAATGAAAATGATTTTCGGGTAAATAAAACTGAAGCAGACATCCCCACTGTGGTGAAGTTTCAATAGACTCTGATTAGAATGACACTCAACCTATAGCCAGTGGGAGAGACATGTCAGTCGATTAGGCAAGACATCCTCCAAGTTAGGTTTTGGGAACGGATGAATATGTCGAAGCTGCGATAATGATCAATAACGTGGTAACACCTGACAGTATAGAAGAAGCATTTGCCACTGAAAATTTGGCTGCAGCAGCTACTTCAGAGTATGAATCCCTAATGGAGAATGATACTTGGAACTGTTCAATCTACCAGGTGTCAAAGACAATAGAATGTAATGGATTATATTAAAGTTAAGAGAGGATGTGATTGGGACATAAAGACATACAAAAGCTCGTTTGGTGCAAAGAGATTTACTCAAAAGTATGGAATTTGATTATGAAAAACCTTTTGCACCAGTGGTACGTTATTCTTGATATCGCACCCTGTTGGCATATGCTATACAGAATGATATTTTATTATCACCGATGGTGTTGTTCTCAATGGAACCTTGCAAATAAAATATATACATGCAACAACCAGCAGGATATGTCCCACAAGGAAAGAAAAGATGGTTTGCAAGTTAAAGAAATCGTTGTATGGGGCTACAACAATCTCCAGATGCTGGAACAAGGATTCCCAAAACATATGAAATCAGCTAACTTTAGCAGAGTCTGCAGATTCGTGCATCTTTACTAAGACAAAATATCTGGAGAGATTATAATAGTTGCTGTAATATGTAGATGATTTGATAATTGGTGCCAAGACGAAAATGAGAAAATGAATGAAGTAAAAAGAAATCTAACATCAAGATTCAAAATGAAAGACTTATTAAATTGCATCACTGTCTTGGGATAACATTTAGTATGATGAGAGAGGAGGTGCTTGTGGTTACATCAGAATGTCATATATCTCAGCAATGTTAGAAAAGTTTAAGATTGTCACAAGCTAAGCGGTATCAACACCTCCTAATCTTGATAAGAGTTTTATTGACATCTTCACAAGCTTTGACTTCTACAAAATTAATATTACACTTAAGTCTTTGCTTGAGAAACACTATCTAAGAAACTTGTAAATTGTATACAAACATAATATTAGGAGACTTGTGTAACAAACTATTGTTCGAACACATCACAATTTAACTACATCCATTATCTCTGGGAATTTTATAAAGTCAGGACACGTTGCGCAGAGATTCATACTATTTTATTTAGTTCTCCTACCTAGCACTCACCATTCCATCAAAGAATGGACTTCTTTACCAACATTGGAAATCATTAATTGTGAAGATCTTATTTATAATTTAGAATCTTCATTTATAATTTAAATCTCCCTGTTCATAATTAGGATCCTCCTAATTACCATTTTTGATACTCCTATTTATCAAATTTTGAATCTATTAACAATTCAGATTCTCTTATTTAATAATATGGACTTCTATTTATAAATCAGACCTCCGTTTTTATAATTGAGATCTTCTATTTATATTTTGACCTTCATACTTGCAACTTGGATGTCCTGTTTATAATTTTTGGAACTCCCCTTTGCAATCAAATCCCTATAATAATATACCTGTTAGTTCCAAAACTGTGAATTTCTGATAATACGATCTTCTCATATTTATAGGTATTTTTAAATTTTGATCTCCAATTTGTTTTCCAAATCTCTAGTCTACAATATCCTTTGAATATTCATTTATGCTTTTTGTACCTTCATACAAATTTGATTTTTGTTATAGTGTTAATTTTCCAACATTTTTTAAAACCAAAATATATGCCTGAGAAGAAGAACAAACTGTTGGCTGCCCAAGATCCAGAGGCAAAACAACCTAAAAAAAACAGACAGTATACATCTAACAATTGGTGCAATAATGACTAAATTAGCTATTGTAGGCCAAGCATATAATACTTAAGGTCTAATAGCAACAATAGGCCTGAACCGCAGTAAGTCCAAAACTGACTAAATGTAACTCAATGGATCAGTCATTGGCTAATATATACACGTAGCAGCACTAGTATGATGGATAATTACCATTTACATTTTAAAATTGTTAGTTTAGTTGAATTTATTATGTTTTACGTTTTACCAGACATTATAAGAAGTAGATGGGATTTTCAAAAATAATTTGAATGACTCCATGGTCCACAATTTTTTCGCTCTAGTTATCAAAAATTGAGTTGGTCTATGGCCCTTAGAGCTCTTTTTTGCACTTGTACGTGGGGATCATCAGAAAACCCTGATATAAACATCCAGAATCTTAATGCAGTCCATGCATGTATAGCCTTAAAATGTTTTTAACCTCCATCTTAGGCAGTGCTTAAGAATTCACTGCTTACATTATTCCGCTCCTTTAATTTTATTTATAATCTTCTGGGCTTATTGATCTAATTTTCCATTTTTTTTATTTTCTATGCTAACTGGTTTCTTATTAAATTGCCCCTAAACATTCTTTGTAGCTGTTC